>NW_027414329.1:0-47206 GCF_964106895.1 Numenius arquata
CCTATGAGCTCCTACAGAACACTGCAGGCGCCTACGGAACCCTACACAACCCTCTGGAAACTTATGACACCCTACAAGCTCCTACCAACCCCTGCGGGCACTTACACAACCCTACAGGTCCCTACAGAAATCTACGGGACTCCACGGGCCCCTAGGGAAGCCTACAGATTTCAACGGAACCCTACGAGCCCCTCTGGAACCCTACAGAATACTCCAGGACCCGACAGCACTCTACAAGACCCTTAGCAACACAACGGAACCTCACTAAAACCCTATGGGCTCCTACAGAACACTGCAGGCGCCTACGGAACCCTACAGACCCCTACGGAACCCTACAGACACTTGCGGGCACTTACAGAACCCTGCAGGCCCCTACAGAACCCTACAGGTCCATACAGAACCCCACAGGGCCCTACGGAAATTTACCAGCCACTACGGAACTCTACGGGCCCCTACGGAACCCTGCAGAACCCTCCAGAACCTTACAGAATCCCACAGACTCCTACAGACTGCTGCGGGCACTTACACAACCCTACAGGCCCCTACGGAACACTGCCAGCCCCTACGGAAGGAACCTTACGGGCCCCTACAGAACACTACTGGCTCCTGCGGTACTCTACAGCCCTCTAGGGAACCTACGAAGCTCTACGGAACCCTATGGATCCTTATGGAACAGTACGGGTCCCTTCAGACCTCTGCGGGCGCTTATGGAAACCTACAGGACCCTACGGAACTGTACGAGACTCTAGAGGCCCCTAGGGAACACCACAGGCCCCTACGGAACCGTACGAGACTCTACAGGCCCCTAGGGAACACCACAGGACCCTACAGAAACGTACGAGACTCTACAGGCCCCTAGGGAACACCACAGGCCCCTACGGAACCCTACACAACCCTCTGGAAACTTATGGCACCCTACAAGCTCCTACCAACCCCTGCGGGCACTTACACAACCCTACAGGCCCCTACGGAAATCTACGGGACTCCACGGGCCCCTAGGGAAGCCTACAGATTTCAACGGAACCCTACCAGCCCCTCTGGAACCCTACAGAATACTCCAGGACCCGACAGCACTCTACAAGACCCTTAGCAACACAACGGAACCTCACTAAAACCCTATGGGCTCTTACAGAACACTGCAGGCGCCTACGGAACCCTACAGACCCCTACAAAACCCTACAGACACCTGTGGGCTCCTACAGAAGCCTGCAGGCCCCTACAGAACCCTACAGGTCCATACAGAACCCCACAGGGCCCTACGGAACTTTACCAGCCACTACGGAACTCTACGGGCCCCTACAGAACCCTGCAGAACCCTCCAGAACCTTACAGAATCCCACAGACTCCTACAGACTGCTGCGGGCACTTACACAACCCTACAGGCCCCTACGGAACACTGCCAGCCCCGACGGAAGGAACCTTACGGGCCCCTACAGAACACTACTGGCTCCTGCGGTACTCTACAGCCCTCTAGGGAACCTACGAAGCTCTACGGAACCCTATGGATCCTTATGGAACAGTACGGGTCCCTTCAGACCTCTGCGGGCGCTTATGGAAACCTACAGGACCCTACGGAACTGTACGAGACTCTAGAGGCCCCTAGGGAACACCACAGGCCCCTACGGAACCGTACGAGACTCTACAGGCCCCTAGGGAACACCACAGTCCTCTATGGAAATGTACGAGACTCTACAGGCCCCTAGGGAACACCACAGGCCCCTACGGAACCCTACACAACCCTCTGGAAACTTATGGCACCCTACAACCTCCTACCAACCCCTGCGGGCACTTACACAACCCTACAGGCCCCTACGGAAATCTACGGGACTCCACGGGCCCCTAGGGAAGCCTACAGATTTCAACGGAACCCTACCAGCCCCTCTGGAACCCAACAGAATACTCCAGGACCCGACAGCACTCTACAAGACCCTTAGCAACACAACGGAACCTCACTAAAACCCTATGGGCTCCTACAGAACACTGCAGGCGCCTACGGAACCCTACAGACCCCTACAAAACCCTACAGACACCTGTGGGCTCTTACAGAAGCCTGCAGGCCCCTACAGAACCCTACAGGTCCATACAGAACCCCACAGGGCCCTACGGAACTTTACCAGCCACTACGGAACTCTACGGGCCCCTACAGAACCCTGCAGAACCCTCCAGAACCTTACAGAATCCCACAGACTCCTACAGACTGCTGCGGGCACTTACACAACCCTACAGGCCCCTACGGAACACTGCCAGCCCCTACGGAAGGAACCTTACGGGCCCCTACAGAACACTACTGGCTCCTGCGGTACTCTACAGGCCTCTAGGGAACCTACGAAGCTCTACGGAACCCTATGGATCCTTATGGAACAGTACGGGCCCCTTCAGACCTCTGCGGGCGCTTATGGAAACCTACAGGACCCTACGGAACTGTACGAGACTCTAGAGGCCCCTAGGGAACACCACAGGCCCCTACGGAACCGTACGAGACTCTACAGGCCCCTAGGGAACACCACAGGCCCCTGCGGAACCGTACGAGACTCTACAGGCCCCTAGGGAACACCACAGGCCCCTACGGAACCCTACACAACCCTCTGGAAACTTATGGCACCCTACAAGCTCCTACCAACCCCTGCGGGCACTTACACAACCCTACAGGCCCCTACGGAAATCTACGGGACTCCACGGGCCCCTAGGGAAGCCTACAGATTTCAACGGAACCCTACGAGCCCCTCTGGAACCCTACAGAATACTCCAGGACCCGACAGCACTCTACAAGACCCTTAGCAACACAACGGAACCTCACTAAAACCCTATGGGCTCCTACAGAACACTGCAGGTGCCTACGGAACCCTACAGACCCCTACAAAACCCTACAGACACCTGTGGGCACTTACAGAAGCCTGCAGGCCCCTACAGAACCCTACAGGTCCATACAGAACCCCACAGGGCCCTACGGAACTTTACCAGCCACTACGGAACTCTACGGGCCCCTACAGAACCCTGCAGAACCCTCCAGAACCTTACAGAATCCCACAGACTCCTACAGACTGCTGCGGGCACTTTCACAACCCTACAGGCCCCTACGGAACACTGCCAGCCCCTACGGAAGGAACCTTACGGGCCCCTACAGAACACTACTGGCTCCTGCGGTACTCTACAGGCCTCTAGGGAACCTACGAAGCTCTACGGAACCCTATGGATCCTTATGGAACAGTACGGGTCCCTTCAGACCTCTGCGGGCGCTTATGGAAACCTACAGGACCCTACGGAACTGTACGAGACTCTAGAGGCCCCTAGGGAACACCACAGGCCCCTACGGAACCGTACGAGACTCTACAGGCCCCTAGGGAACACCACAGGCCCCTACGGAACCCTACACAACCCTCTGGAAACTTATGGCACCCTACAAGCTCCTATCAGCCCCTGCGGGCACTTACACAACCCTACAGGCCCCTACGGAAATCTACGGGACTCCACGGGCCCCTAGTGAAGCCTACAGATTTCAACGGAACCCTACCAGCCCCTCTGGAACCCTACAGAATACTCCAGGACCCGACAGCACTCTACAAGACCCTTAGCAACACAACGGAACCTCACTAAAACCCTATGGGCTCCTACAGAACACTGCAGGCGCCTACGGAACCCTACAGACCCCTACAAAACCCTACAGACACCTGTGGGCACTTACAGAAGCCTGCAGGCCCCTACAGAACCCTACAGGTCCATACAGAACCCCACAGGGCCCTACGGAACGTTACCAGCCACTACGGAACTCTACGGGCCCCTACAGAACCCTGCAGAACCCTCCAGAACCTTACAGAATCCCACAGACTCCTACAGACTGCTGCGGGCACTTTCACAACCCTACAGGCCCCTACGGAACATTGCCAGCCCCTACGGAAGGAACCTTACGGGCCCCTACAGAACACTACTGGCTCCTGCGGTACTCTACAGGCCTCTAGGGAACCTACAAAGCTCTACGGAACCCTATGGATCCTTATGGAACAGTACGGGTCCCTTCAGACCTCTGCGGGCGCTTATGGAAACCTACAGGACCCTACGGAACTGTACGAGACTCTAGAGGCCCCTAGGGAACACCACAGGCCCCTATGGAAATGTACGAGACTCTACAGGCCCCTAGGGAACACCACAGGCCCCTACGGAACCCTACACAACCCTCTGGAAACTTATGGAACCCTACAAGCTCCTACCAACCCCTGCGGGCACTTACACAACCCTACAGGCCCCTCCGGAAATCTACGGGACTCCACGGGCCCCTAGGGAAGCCTACAGATTTTGACGGAACCCTACGAGCCCCTCTGGAACCCTACAGAATACTCCAGGACCCGACAGCACTCTACAAGACCCTTAGCAACACAACGGAACCTCACTAAAACCCTATGGGCTCCTACAGAACACTGCAGGTGCCTACGGAACCCTACAGACCCCTACGGAATACTACCAGCCGCTACGGAAACCTATGGCCCCTGCGGAACTCTACAGAACATGACAGAAACACTGTGGGCCCCTACAGGCCCTTGCGGGCACTTGCAGAACTCTGCAGGAACCTCACTAAAACCCTATGGGCTCCTACAGAACACTGCAGGCGCCTACGGGACCCTACAGACCCCTACGGAACCCTACAGACACCTGCGGGCACTTACAGAACCCTGCAGCCCCTACAGAACCCTACAGGTCCATACAGAACCCCACAGGGCCCTACGGAACTTTACCAGCCACTACGGAACTCTACGGGCCCCTAGGGAACCCTGCAGAACCCTCCAGAACCTTACAGAATCCCACAGACTTTTACAGACTGCTGCGGGCACTTACACAACCCTACAGACCCCTACGGAAAACTGCCAGCCCCTATGGAAGGAACCCTACGGGCCCCTACAGAACACTACTGGCTCCTGCGGTACTCTACAGGCTTCTAGGGCACATACGAAGCTCTACGGAATCCTATGGATCCTTATTAAACAGTACGGGCCCTTTCAGACCTCTGCGGGCGCTTATGGAAACCTACAGGACCCTACGGAACTGTACGAGACTCTACAGGCCCCTAGGGAACACCACAGGCCCCTACTGAACCGTACGAGACTCTACAGGCCCCTAGGGAACACCACAGGCCCCTACGGAACCGTACGAGACTCTACAGGCCCCTAGGGAACACCACCGGCCCCTACGGAACCCTACACTTCCCTCTGGAAACTTATGGCACCCTACAAGCTCCTACCAACCCCTGCGGGCACTTACACAACCCTACAGTCCCCTACGGAAATCTACGGGACTCCACGGGCCCCTAGGGAAGCCTACAGATTTCAACGGAACCCTACGAGCCCCTCTGGAACCCTACAGAATACTCCAGGACCCGACAGCACTCTACAAGACCCTTAGCAACACAACGGAACCTCACTAAAACCCTATGGGCTCCTACAGAACACTGCAGGTGCCTACGGAACCCTACAGACCCCTACGGAACCCTACAGACACCTGCGGGCACTTACAGAAGCCTGCAGGCCCCTACAGAACCCTACAGGTCCATACAGAACCCCACAGGGCCCTACGGAACTTTACCAGCCACTACGGAACTCTACGGGCCACTACAGAACCCTGCAGAACCCTCCAGAACCTTACAGAATCCCACAGACTCCTACAGACTGCTGCGGGCACTTACACAACCCTACAGGCCCCTACGGAACACTGCCAGCCCCTACGGAAGGAACCTTACGGGCCCCTACAGAACACTACTGGCTCCTGCGGTACTCTACAGCCCTCTAGGGAACCTACGAAGCTCTACGGAACCCTATGGATCCTTACGGAACAGTACGGGCCCCTTCAGACCTCTGCGGACGCTTATGGAAACCTACAGGACCCTACGGAACTGTACGAGACTCTAGAGGCCCCTAGGGAACACTACAGGCCCCTACGGAACCGTACGAGACTCTACAGGCCCTTAGGGAACACCACAGGCCCCTACGGAACCGTACGAGACTCTACAGGCCCCTAGGGAACACTACAGGCCCCTACGGAACCCTACACAACCCTCTGGAAACTTATGGCACCCTACAAGCTCCTACCAACCCCTGCGGGCACTTACACAACCCTACAGGCCCCTACGGAAATCTACGGGACTCCACGGGCCCCTAGGGAAGCCTACAGATTTCAACGGAACCCTACGAGCCCCTCTGGAACCCTACAGAATACTCCAGGACCCGACAGCACTCTACAAGACCCTTAGCAACACAACAGAACCTCACTAAAAACCTATGGGCTCCTACAGAACCCTACAGACCCCTACAGAACCCTACAGACACCTGCGGGCACTTACAGAAGCCTGCAGGCCCCTACAGAACCCTACAGGTCCATACAGAACCCCACAGGGCCCTACGGAAATTTACCAGCCACTACGGAACTCTACGGGCCCCTACGGAACCCTGCAGAACCCTCCAGAACCTTACAGAATCCCACAGACTCCTACAGACTGCTGCGGGCACTTACACAACCCTACAGGCCCCTACGGAACACTGCCAGCCCCTACGGAAGGAACCTTACGGGCCCCTACAGAACACTACTGGCTCCTGCGGTACTCTACAGGCCTCTAGGGAACCTACGAAGCTCTACGGAACCCTATGGATCCTTACAGAACAGTACGGGCCCCTTCAGACCTCTGCGGGCGCTTATGGAAACCTACAGGCCCCTACGGAACCGCACGAGACTCTACAGGCCTCTAGGGAACACTACAGGCCCCTACGGAACTGTATGAGACTCTACAGGCCCCTAGGGAACACCACAGGCCCCTACGGAACCCTACACAACCCTCTGGAAACTTGTGGCACCCTACAAGCTCCTACCAACACCTGCGGCCACTTACACAACCCTACAGGCCCCTACGGAAATCTACGGGACTCCACGGGCCCCTAGGGAAGCCTACAGATTTCAACGGAACCCTACCACCCCCTCTGGAACCCTACAGAATACTCCAGGACCCGACAGCACTCTACAAGACCCTTAGCAACACAACGGAACCTCACTAAAACCCTATGGGCTCCGTCAGAACACTGCAGGCGCCTACGGAACCCTACAGACCCCTACGGAATACTACCAGCCGCTACGGAAACCTATGGCCCCTATGGAACTCTACGGAACCTGACAGAAACACTGTGCGCCCCTACAGGCCCTTGCGGGCACTTGCAGAACTCTGCAGGAACCCACGGAACTTTATGGAACCCTACCAGCCCCTACGGAAGCCTAAAGACCCTTGCAGGCAGTTACGGAACGGTACAGGGCCCTACGGAACGTTACCAGCCACTACGGAACTCTACGGGCCACTACAGAACCCTGCAGAACCCTCCAGAACCTTACAGAATCCCACAGACTCCTACAGACTGCTGCGGGCACTTACACAACCCTACAGGCCCCTACGGAACACTGCCAGCCCCTACGGAAGGAACCTTACGGGCCCCTACAGAACACTACTGGCTCCTGCGGTACTCTACAGGCCTCTAGGGAACCTACGAAGCTCTACGGAACCCTATGGATCCTTACGGAACAGTACGGGCCCCTTCAGACCTCTGCGGATGCTTATGGAAACCTACAGGACCCTACAGAACTGTACGAGACTCTAGAGGCCCCTAGGGAACACTACAGGCCCCTACGGAACCGTACGAGACTCTACAGGCCCTTAGGGAACACCACAGGCCCCTACGGAACCGTACGAGACTCTACAGGCCCCTAGGGAACACTACAGGCCCCTACGGAACCCTACACAACCCTCTGGAAACTTATGGCACCCTACAAGCTCCTACCAACCCCTGCGGGCACTTACACAACCCTACAGGCCCCTACGGAACACTGCCAGCCCCTACGGAAGGAACCTTACGGGCCCCTACAGAACACTACTGGCTCCTGCGGTACTCTACAGCCCTCTAGGGAACCTACGAAGCTCTACGGAACCCTATGGATCCTTACGGAACAGTACGGGCCCCTTCAGACCTCTGCGGGCGCTTATGGAAACCTACAGGACCCTACGGAACTGTACGAGACTCTAGAGGCCCCTAGGGAACACTACAGGCCCCTACGGAACCGTACGAGACTCTACAGGCCCCTAGGGAACACCACAGGCCCCTACGGAACCGTACGAGACTCTACAGGCCCCTAGGGAACACCACAGGCCCCTACGGAACCCTACACTACCCTCTGGAAACTTATGGCACCCTACAAGCTCCTACCAACCCCTGCGGCCACTTACACAACCCTACAGGCCCCTACGGAAATCTACGGGACTCCACGGGCCCCTAGGGAAGCCTACAGATTTCAACGGAACCCTACGAGCCCCTCTGGAACCCTACAGAATACTCCAGGACCCGACAGCACTCTACAAGACCCTTAGCAACACAACGGAACCTCACTAAAACCCTATGGGCTCCTACAGAACACTGCAGGTGCCTACAGAACCCTACAGACCCCTACGGAATACTACCAGCCGCTACGGAAACCTATGGCCCCTACGGAACTCTACGGAACCTGACAGAAACACTGTGGGCCCCTACAGGCCCTTGCGGGCACTTGCAGAACTCTGCAGGAACCCACGGAACTTTATGGAACCCTACCAGCCCCTACGGAAGCCTAAAGACCCTTGCAGGCAGTTACGGAATGGTACAGGGCCCTAGGGAACGTTACCAGCCACTACGGAACTCTACGGGCCCCTAGGGAACCCTGCAGAACCCTCCAGAACCTTACAGAATCCCACGGATTCCTACAGACTCCTGCGGGCACTTACTCAACCCTAGAGGACCCTACGGAACACTGCCAGCCCCTACGGAAGGAACCCTACGGGCCCCTACAGAACACTACTGGCTACTGCGGTACTCTACAGGCCTCTAGGGAACCTACGAAGCTCTACGGAACCCTATGGATCCTTACGGAACAGTACGGGCCCCTTCAGACCTCTGCGGGCGCTTATGGAAACCTACAGGACCCTACGGAACTGTACGAGACTCTACAGGCCCCTAGGGGACACTACAGGCCCCTACGGAACCGTACGAGACTCTACAGGCCCTTAGGGAACACCACAGGCCCCTACGGAACCGTACGAGACTCTACAGGCCCCTAGGGAACACCACCGGCCCCTACGGAACCCTACACTACCCTCTGGAAACTTATGGCACCCTACAAGCTCCTACCAACCCCTGCGGGCACTTACACAACCCTACAGGCCCCTACAGAAATCTACGGGACTCCACGGGCCCCTAGGGAAGCCTACAGATTTCGACGGAACCCTACGAGCCCCTCTGGAACCCTACAGAATACTCCAGGACCCGACAGCACTCTACAAGACCCTTAGCAACACAACGGAACCTCACTAAAACCCTATGGGCTCCTACAGAACACTGCAGGTGCCTACGGAAACCTACAGACCCCTACAGAATACTACCAGCCGCTACGGAAACCTATGGCCCCTGCGGAACTCTACGGAACATGACAGAAACACTGTGGGCCCCTACAGGCCCTTGCGGGCACTTGCAGAACTCTGCAGGAACCTCACTAAAACCCTATGGGCTCCTACAGAACACTGCAGGCGCCTACGGGACCCTACAGACCCCTACGGAACCCTACAGACACCTGCGGGCACTTACAGAACCCTGCAGCCCCTACAGAACCCTACAGGTCCATACAGAACCCCACAGGGCCCTACGGAACTTTACCAGCCACTACGGAACTCTACGGGCCCCTACAGAACCCTGCAGAACCCTCCAGAACCTTACAGAATCCCACAGACTTTTACAGACTGCTGCGGGCACTTACACAACCCTACAGACCCCTACGGAAAACTGCCAGCCCCTATGGAAGGAACCCTACGGGCCCCTACAGAACACTACTGGCTCCTGCGGTACTCTACAGGCTTCTAGGGCACATACGAAGCTCTACGGAGCCCTATGGATCCTTATGGAACAGTACGGGCCCTTTCAGACCTCTGCGGGCGCTTATGGAAACCTACAGGACCCTACGGAACTGTACGAGACTCTACAGGCCCCTAGGGAACACCACAGGCCCCTACGGAACCGTACGAGACTCTACAGGCCCCTAGGGAACACCACAGGCCCCTACGGAACCCTACACTACCCTCTGGAAACTTATGGCACCCTACAAGCTCCTACCAACCCCTGCGGGCACTTACACAACCCTACAGGCCCCTACGGAAATCTACGGGACTCCACGGGCCCCTAGGGAAGCCTACAGATTTCAACGGAACCCTACGAGCCCCTCTGGAACCCTACAGAATACTCCAGGACCCGACAGCACTCTACAAGACCCTTAGCAACACAACGGAACCTCACTAAAACCCTATGGGCTCCTACAGAACACTGCAGGTGCCTACAGAACCCTACAGACCCCTACGGAATACTACCAGCCGCTACGGAAACCTATGGCCCCTACGGAACTCTACGGAACCTGACAGAAACACTGTGGGCCCCTACAGGCCCTTGCGGGCACTTGCAGAACTCTGCAGGAACCCACGGAACTTTATGGAACCCTACCAGCCCCTACGGAAGCCTAAAGACCCTTGCAGGCAGTTACGGAATGGTACAGGGCCCTAGGGAACGTTACCAGCCACTACGGAACTCTACGGGCCCCTAGGGAACCCTGCAGAACCCTCCAGAACCTTACAGAATCCCACGGATTCCTACAGACTCCTGCGGGCACTTACTCAACCCTAGAGGACCCTACGGAACACTGCCAGCCCCTACGGAAGGAACCCTACGGGCCCCTACAGAACACTACTGGCTACTGCGGTACTCTACAGGCCTCTAGGGAACCTACGAAGCTCTACGGAACCCTATGGATCCTTACGGAACAGTACGGGCCCCTTCAGACCTCTGCGGGCGCTTATGGAAACCTACAGGACCCTACGGAACTGTACGAGACTCTAGAGGCCCCTAGGGGACACTACAGGCCCCTACGGAACCGTACGAGACTCTACAGGCCCTTAGGGAACACCACAGGCCCCTACGGAACCGTACGAGACTCTACAGGCCCCTAGGGAACACCACCGGCCCCTACGGAACCCTACACTACCCTCTGGAAACTTATGGCACCCTACAAGCTCCTACCAACCCCTGCGGGCACTTACACAACCCTACAGGCCCCTACGGAAATCTACGGGACTCCACGGGCCCCTAGGGAAGCCTACAGATTTCAACGGAACCCTACGAGCCCCTCTGGAACCCTACAGAATACTCCAGGACCCGACAGCACTCTACAAGACCCTTAGCAACACAACGGAACCTCACTAAAACCCTATGGGCTCCTACAGAACACTGCAGGTGCCTACAGAACCCTACAGACCCCTACGGAATACTACCAGCCGCTACGGAAACCTATGGCCCCTACGGAACTCTACGGAACCTGACAGAAACACTGTGGGCCCCTACAGGCCCTTGCGGGCACTTGCAGAACTCTGCAGGAACCCACGGAACTTTATGGAACCCTACCAGCCCCTACGGAAGCCTAAAGACCCTTGCAGGCAGTTACGGAACGGTACAGGGCCCTACGGAACGTTACCAGCCACTACGGAACTCTACGGGCCCCTACAGAACCCTGCAGAACCCTCCAGAACCTTACAGAATCCCACGGATTCCTACAGACTCCTGCGGGCACTTACTCAACCCTAGAGGACCCTACGGAACACTGCCAGCCCCTATGGAAGGAACCCTACGGGCCCCTACAGAACACTACTGGCTACTGCGGTACTCTACAGGCCTCTAGGGAACCTACGAAGCTCTACGGAACCCTATGGATCCTTACGGAACAGTACGGGCCCCTTCAGACCTCTGCGGGCGCTTATGGAAACCTACAGGACCCTACGGAACTGTACGAGACTCTAGAGGCCCCTAGGGAACACTACAGGCCCCTACGGAACCGTACGAGACTCTACAGGCCCTTAGGGAACACCACAGGCCCCTACGGAACCGTACGAGACTCTACAGGCCCCTAGGGAACACCACCGGCCCCTACGGAACCCTACACTACCCTCTGGAAACTTATGACACCCTACAAGCTCCTACCAACCCCTGCGGGCACTTACACAACCCTACAGGCCCCTACAGAAATCTACGGGACTCCACGGGCCCCTAGGGAAGCCTACAGATTTCGACGGAACCCTACGAGCCCCTCTGGAACCCTACAGAATACTCCAGGACCCGACAGCACTCTACAAGACCCTTAGCAACACAACGGAACCTCACTAAAACCCTATGGGATCCTCCAGAACACTGCAGGTGCCTACGGAACCCTACAGACCCCTACAGAATACTACCAGCCGCTACGGAAACCTATGGCCCCTGCGGAACTCTACGGAACATGACAGAAACACTGTGGGCCCCTACAGGCCCTTGCGGGCACTTGCAGAACTCTGCAGGAACCTCACTAAAACCCTATGGGCTCCTACAGAACACTGCAGGCGCCTACGGGACCCTACAGACCCCTACGGAACCCTACAGACACCTGCGGGCACTTACAGAACCCTGCAGCCCCTACAGAACCCTACAGGTCCATACAGAACCCCACAGGGCCCTACGGAACTTTACCAGCCACTACGGAACTCTACGGGCCCCTACAGAACCCTGCAGAACCCTCCAGAACCTTACAGAATCCCACAGACTTTTACAGACTGCTGCGGGCACTTACACAACCCTACAGACCCCTACGGAAAACTGCCAGCCCCTATGGAAGGAACCCTACGGGCCCCTACAGAACACTACTGGCTCCTGCGGTACTCTACAGGCTTCTAGGGCACATACGAAGCTCTACGGAGCCCTATGGATCCTTATGGAACAGTACGGGCCCTTTCAGACCTCTGCGGGCGCTTATGGAAACCTACAGGACCCTACGGAACTGTACGAGACTCTACAGGCCCCTAGGGAACACCACAGGCCCCTACTGAACCGTACGAGACTCTACAGGCCCCTAGGGAAGACCACAGGCCCCTACGGAACCGTACGAGACTCTACAGGCCCCTAGGGAACACCACCGGCCCCTACGGAACCCTACACTTCCCTCTGGAAACTTATGGCACCCTACAAGCTCCTACCAACCCCTGCGGGCACTTACACAACCCTACAGTCCCCTACGGAAATCTACGGGACTCCACGGGCCCCTAGGGAAGCCTACAGATTTCAACGGAACCCTACGAGCCCCTCTGGAACCCTACAGAATACTCCAGGACCCGACAGCACTCTACAAGACCCTTAGCAACACAACGGAACCTCACTAAAACCCTATGGGCTCCTCCAGAACACTGCAGGTGCCTACGGAACCCTACAGACCCCTACGGAACCCTACAGACACCTGCGGGCACTTACAGAAGCCTGCAGGCCCCTACAGAACCCTACAGGTCCATACAGAACCCCACAGGGCCCTACGGAAATTTACCAGCCACTACGGAACTCTACGGGCCCCTACGGAACCCTGCAGAACCCTCCAGAACCTTACAGAATCCCACAGACTCCTACAGACTGCTGCGGGCACTTACACAACCCTACAGGCCCCTACGGAACACTGCCAGCCCCTACGGAAGGAACCTTACGGGCCCCTACAGAACACTACTGGCTCCTGCGGTACTCTACAGCCCTCTAGGGAACCTACGAAGCTCTACGGAACCCTATGGATCCTTACAGAACAGTACGGGCCCCTTCAGACCTCTGCGGGCGCTTATGGAAACCTACAGGCCCCTACGGAATACTACCAGCTGCTACGGAAACCTATGGCCCCTACGGAACTCTACGGAACCTGACAGAAACACTGTGGGCCCCTACAGGCCCTTGCGGGCACTTGCAGAACTCTGCAGGAACCCACGGAACTTTATGGAACCCTACCAGCCCCTACGGAAGCCTAAAGACCCTTGCAGGCAGTTACGGAACAATACAGGGCCCTAGGGAACGTTACCAGCCACTACGGAAGTCTACGGGCCCCTACAGAACCCTGCAGAACCCTCCAGAACCTTACAGAATCCCACGGATTCCTACAGACTCCTGCGGGCACTTACTCAACCCTAGAGGACCCTACGGAACACTGCCAGCCCCTACGGAAGGAACCTTACGGGCCCCTACAGAACACTACTGGCTCCTGCGGTACTCTACAGGCCTCTAGGGAACCTACGAAGCTCTACGGAACCCTATGGATCCTTACGGAACAGTACGGGCCCCTTCAGACCTCTGCGGGCGCTTATGGAAACCTACAGGACCCTACGGAACTGTACGAGACTCTAGAGGCCCCTAGGGAACACTACAGGCCCCTACGGAACCGTACGAGACTCTACAGGCCCCTAGGGAACACCACAGGCCCCTACGGAACCGTACGAGACTCTACAGGCCCCTAGGGAACACCACAGGCCCCTACGGAACCCTACACTACCCTCTGGAAACTTATGGCACCCTACAAGCTCCTACCAACCCCTGCGGGCACTTACACAACCCTACAGGCCCCTACGGAAATCTACGGGACTCCACGGGCCCCTAGGGAAGCCTACAGATTTCAACGGAACCCTACGAGCCCCTCTGGAACCCTACAGAATACTCCAGGACCCGACAGCACTCTACAAGACCCTTAGCAACACAACGGAACCTCACTAAAACCCTATGGGCTCCTACAGAACACTGCAGGTGCCTACAGAACCCTACAGACCCCTACGGAATACTACCAGCCGCTACGGAAACCTATGGCCCCTACGGAACTCTACGGAACCTGACAGAAACACTGTGCGCCCCTACAGGCCCTTGCGGGCACTTGCAGAACTCTGCAGGAACCCACGGAACTTTATGGAACCCTACCAGCCCCTACGGAAGCCTAAAGACCCTTGCAGGCAGTTACGGAACGGTACAGGGCCCTAGGGAACGTTACCAGCCACTACGGAACTCTACGGGCCCCTACAGAACCCTGCAGAACCCTCCAGAACCTTACAGAATCCCACAGATTCCTACAGACTCCTGCGGGCACTTACTCAACCCTAGAGGACCCTACGGAACACTGCCAGCCCCTACGGAAGGAACCCTACGGGCCCCTACAGAACACTACTGGCTCCTGCGGTACTCTACAGGCTTCTAGGGAACCTACGAAGCTCTACGGAGCCCTATGGATCCTTACGGACCAGTACGGGCCCCTTCAGACTTCTGCGGGCGCTTATGGAAACCTACAGGACCCTACGGAACTGTACGAGACTCTAGAGGCCCCTAGGGAACACTACAGGCCCCTACGGAACCGTACGATACTCTACAGGCCCTTAGGGAACACCACAGGCCCCTACGGAACCGTACGAGACTCTACAGGCCCCTAGGGAACACTACAGGCCCCTACGGAACCCTACACTACCCTCTGGAAACTTATGGCACCCTACAAGCTCCTACCAACCCCTGCGGGCACTTACACAACCCTACAGGCCCCTACGGAAATCTACGGGACTCCACGGGCCCCTAGGGAAGCCTACAGATTTCGACGGAACCCTACGAGCCCCTCTGGAACCCTACAGAATACTCCAGGACCCGACAGCACTCTACAAGACCCTTAGCAACACAACGGAACCTCACTAAAACCCTATGGGCTCCTCCAGAACACTGCAGGCGCCTACGGAACCCTACAGACCCCTACGGAACCCTACAGACACCTGCGGGCACTTACAGAAGCCTGCAGGCCCCTACAGAACCCTACAGGTCCATACAGAACCCCACAGGGCCCTACGGAACTTTACCAGCCACTACGGAACTCTACGGGCCCCTACAGAACCCTGCAGAACCCTCCAGAACCTTACAGAATTTCACAGACTCCTACAGACTGCTGCGGGCACTTACACAACCCTACAGGCCCCTACGGAACACTGCCAGCCCCTACGGAAGGAACCTTACGGGCCCCTACAAAACACTACTGGCTCCTGCGGTACTCTACAGGCCTCTAGGGAACCTACGAAGCTCTACGGAGCCCTATGGATCCTTACGGAACAGTACGGGCCCCTTCAGACCTCTGCGGGCGCTTATGGAAACCTACAGGACCCTACGGAACTGTACGAGACTCTAGAGGCCCCTAGGGAACACTACAGGCCCCTACGGAACCGTACGAGACTCTGCAGGCCCCTAGGGAACACCACAGGCCCCTACGGAACCGTACGAGACTCTACAGGCCCCTAGGGAACACCACAGGCCCCTACGGAACCCTACACAACCCTCTGGAAACTTATGGCACCCTACAAGCTCCTACCAACCCCTGCGGGCACTTACACAACCCTACAGGCCCCTACGGAAATGTACGGGACTCCATGGGCCCCTAGGGAAGCCTACAGATTTCAACGGAACCCTACGAGCCCCTCTGGAACCCTACAGAATACTCCAGGACCCGACAGCACTCTACAAGACCCTTAGCAACACAACGGAACCTCACTAAAACCCTATGGGCTCCGTCAGAACACTGCAGGCGCCTACGGAACCCTACAGACCCCTACGGAATACTACCAGCCGCTACGGAAACCTATGGCCCCTATGGAACTCTACGGAACCTGACAAAAACACTGTGCGCCCCTACAGGCCCTTGCGGGCACTTGCAGAACTCTGCAGGAACCCACGGAACTTTATGGAACCCTACCAGCCCCTACGGAAGCCTAAAGACCCTTGCAGGCAGTTACGGAACGGTACAGGGCCCTACGGAACTTTACCAGCCACTACGGAACTCTACGGGCCCCTACAGAACCCTGCAGAACCCTCCAGAACCTTACAGAATCCCACGGATTCCTACAGACTCCTGCGGGCACTTACTCAACCCTAGAGGACCCTACGGAACACTGCCAGCCCCTACGGAAGGAACCCTACGGGCCCCTACAGAACACTACTGGCTCCTGCGGTACTCTACAGGCTTCTAGGGAACCTACGAAGCTCTACAGAACCCTATGGATCCTTACGGAACAGTACGGGCCCCTTCAGACTTCTGCGGGCGCTTATGTAAACCTACAGGACCCTACGGAACTGTACGAGACTCTACAGGCCCCTAGGGGACACTACAGGCCCCTACGGAACCGTACGAGACTCTACAGGCCCTTAGGGAACACCACAGGCCCCTACGGAACCGTACGAGACTCTACAGGCCCCTAGGGAACACTACAGGCCCCTACGGAACCCTACACTACCCTCTGGAAACTTATGGCACCCTACAAGCTCCTACCAACCCCTGCGGGCACTTACACAACCCTACAGGCCCCTACGGAAATCTACGGGACTCCACGAGCCCCTAGGGAAGCCTACAGATTTCAACGGAACCCTACGAGCCCCTCTGGAACCCTACAGAATACTCCAGGACCCGACAGCACTCTACAAGACCCTTAGCAACACAACGGAACCTCACTAAAAACCTATGGGCTCCTACAGAACCCTACAGACCCCTACAAAACCCTACAGACACCTGCGGGCACTTACAGAAGCCTGCAGGCCCCTACAGAACCCTACAGGTCCATACAGAACCCCACAGGGCCCTACGGAACTTTACCAGCCACTACGGAACTCTACGGGCCCCTAGGGAACCCTGCAGAACCCTCCAGAACCTTACAGAATCCCACAGACTCCTACAGACTGCTGCGGGCACTTACACAACCCTACAGGCCCCTACGGAACACTGCCAGCCCCTACGGAAGGAACCTTACGGGCCCCTACAGAACACTACTGGCTCCTGCGGTACTCTACAGGCCTCTAGGGAACCTACGAAGCTCTACGGAACCCTATGGATCCTTACGGAACAGTACGGGCCCCTTCAGACCTCTGCGGGCGCTTATGGAAACCTACAGGCCCCTACGGAACCGCACGAGACTCTACAGGCCTCTAGGGAACACTACAGGCCCCTACGGAACCGTATGAGACTCTACAGGCCCCTAGGGGACACTACAGGCCCCTACGGAACCGTACGAGACTCTACAGGCCCCTAGGGAACACCACAGGCCCCTACGGAACCCTACACAACCCTCTGGAAACTTATGGCACCCTACAAGCTCCTACCAACCCCTGCGGGCACTTACACAACCCTACAGGCCCCTACGGAAATCTACGGGACTCCACGGGCCCCTAGGGAAGCCTACAGATTTCAACGGAACCCTACCAGCCCCTCTGGAACCCTACAGAATACTCCAGGACCCGACAGCACTCTACAAGACCCTTAGCAACACAACGGAACCTCACTAAAACCCTATGGGCTCCGTCAGAACACTGCAGGTGCCTACAGAACCCTACAGACCCCTACGGAATACTACCAGCCGCTACGGAAACCTATGGCCCCTACGGAACTCTACGGAACCTGACAGAAACACTGTGGGCCCCTACAGGCCCTTGCGGGCACTTGCAGAACTCTGCAGGAACCCACGGAACTTTATGGAACCCTACCAGCCCCTACGGAAGCCTAAAGACCCTTTCAGGTAGTTACGGAACGGTACAGGGCCCTAGGGAACGTTACCAGCCACTACGGAACTCTACGGGCCCCTACAGAACCCTGCAGAACCCTCCAGAACCTTACAGAATCCCACAGACTCCTACAGACTGCTGCGGGCACTTACACAACCCTACAGGCCCCTACGGAACACTGCCAGCCCCTACGGAAGGAACCTTACGGGCCCCTACAGAACACTACTGGCTCCTGCGGTACTCTACAGGCCTCTAGGGAACCTACGAAGCTCTACAGAACCCTATGGATCCTTACGGAACAGTACGGGCCCCTTCAGACCTCTGCGGACGCTTATGGAAACCTACAGGACCCTACGGAACTGTACGAGACTCTAGAGGCCCCTAGGGAACACTACAGGCCCCTACAGAAACGTACGAGACTCTACAGGCCCTTAGGGAACACCACAGGCCCCTACGGAACCGTACGAGACTCTACAGGCCCCTAGGGAACACTACAGGCCCCTACGGAACCCTACACAACCCTCTGGAAACTTATGGCACCCTACAAGCTCCTACCAACCCCTGCGGGCACTTACACAACCCTACAGGCCCCTACGGAAGTCTACGGGACTCCACGGGCCCCTAGGGAAGCCTACAGATTTCGACCAAACCCTACAGAATACTCCAGGACCCGACAGCACTCTACAAGATCCTTAGCAACACAACGGAACCTCACTAAAACCCTATGGGCTCCTACAGAACACTGCAGGTGCCTACGGAACCCTACAGACCCCTACGGAACCCTACAGACACCTGCGGGCACTTACAGAAGCCTGCAGGCCCCTACAGAACCCTACAGGTCCATACAGAACCCCACAGGGCCCTACGGAACTTTACCAGCCACTACGGAACTCTACGGGCCCCTACAGAACCCTGCAGAACCCTCCAGAACCTTACAGAATTTCACAGACTCCTACAGACTGCTGCGGGCACTTACACAACCCTACAGGCCCCTACGGAACACTGCCAGCCCCTACGGAAGGAACCTTACGGGCCCCTACAGAACACTACTGGCTCCTGCGGTACTCTACAGGCCTCTAGGGAACCTACGAAGCTCTACGGAGCCCTAGGGATCCTTTCGGAACAGTACGGGCCCCTTCAGACCTCTGCGGGCGCTTATGGAAACCTACAGGACCCTACGGAACTGTACGAGACTCTAGAGGCCCCTAGGGAACACTACAGGCCCCTACGGAACCGTACGAGACTCTGCAGGCCCCTAGGGAACACCACAGGCCCCTACGGAACCGTACGAGGCTCTACAGGCCCCTAGGGAACACCACAGGCCCCTACGGAACCCTACACAACCCTCTGGAAACTTATGGCAACCTACAAGCTCCTACCAACCCCTGCGGGCACTTACACAACCCTACAGGCCCCTACGGAAATCTACGGGACTCCACGGGCCCCTAGGGAAGCCTACAGATTTCAACGGAACCCTACGAGCCCCTCTGGAACCCTACAGAATACTCCAGGACCCGACAGCACTCTACAAGACCCTTAGCAACACAACGGAACCTCACTAAAAACCTATGGGCTCCTACATAACCCTACAGACCCCTACAAAACCCTACAGACACCTGCGGGCACTTACAGAAGCCTGCAGGCCCCTACAGAACCCTACAGGTCCATACAGAACCCCACAGGGCCCAACAAAACTTTACCAGCCACTACGGAACTCTACGGGCCCCTACGGAACCCTGCAGAACCCTCCAGAACCTTACAGAATCCCACAGACTCCTACAGACTGCTGCGGGCACTTACACAACCCTACAGGCCCCTACGGAACACTGCCAGCCCCTACGGAAGGAATCTTACGGGCCCCTACAGAACACTACTGGCTCCTGCGGTACTCTACAGGCCTCTAGGGAACCTACGAAGCTCTACGGAACCCTATGGTTCCTTACGGAACAGTACGGGCCCCTTCAGACCTCTGCGGACGCTTATGGAAACCTACAGGCCCCTACGGAACCGCACGAGACTCTAGAGGCCTCTAGGGAACACTACAGGCCCCTACGGAACCGTATGAGACTCTACAGGCCCCTAGGGGACACTACAGGCCCCTACGGAACCGTACGAGACTCTACAGGCCCCTAGGGAACACCACAGGCCGCTACGGAACCCTACACAACCCTCTGGAAACTTATGGCACCCTACAAGCTCCTACCAACCCCTGCGGGCACTTACACAACCCTACAGGCCCCTACGGAAATCTACGGGACTCCACGGGCCCCTAGGGAAGCCTACAGATTTCAACGGAACCCTACGAGCCCCTCTGGAACCCTACAGAATACTCCAGGACCCGACAGCACTCTACAAGACCCTTAGCAACACAACGGAACCTCACTAAAACCCTATGGGCTCCTACAGAACACTGCAGGCGCCTACGGAACCCTACAGACCCCTACGGAATACTACCAGCCGCTACGGAAACCTATGGCCCCTATGGAACTCTACGGAACCTGACAAAAACACTGTGCGCCCCTACAGGCCCTTGCGGGCACTTGCAGAACTCTGCAGGAACCCACGGAACTTTATGGAACCCTACCAGCCCCTACGGAAGCCTAAAGACCCTTGCAGGCAGTTACGGAACGGTACAGGGCCCTACGGAACTTTACCAGCCACTACGGAACTCTACGGGCCCCTACAGAACCCTGCAGAACCCTCCAGAACCTTACAGAATCCCACAGACTCCTACAGACTGCTGCGGGCACTTACACAACCCTACAGGCCCCTACGGAACACTGCCAGCCCCTACGGAAGGAACCTTACGGGCCCCTACAGAACACTACTGGCTCCTGCGGTACTCTACAGGCCTCTAGGAAACCTACGAAGCTCTACAGAACCCTATGGATCCTTACGGAACAGTACGGGCCCCTTCAGACCTCTGCGGACGCTTATGGAAACCTACAGGACCCTACGGAACTGTACGAGACTCTAGAGGCCCCTAGGGAACACTACAGGCCCCTACAAAACCGTACGAGACTCTACAGGCCCTTAGGGAACACCACAGGCCCCTACGGAACCGTACGAGACTCTACAGGCCCCTAGGGGACACTACAGGCCCCTACGGAACCGTACGAGACTCTACAGGCCCCTAGGGAACACCACCGGCCCCTACGGAACCCTACACAACCCTCTGGAAACTTATGGCACCCTACAAGCTCCTACCAACCCCTGCGGGCACTTACACAACCCTACAGGCCCCTACGGAAATCTACGGGACTCCACGGGCCCCTAGGGAAGCCTACAGATTTCAACGGAACCCTACGAGCCCCTCTGGAACCCTACAGAATACTCCAGGACCCGACAGCACTCTACAAGACCCTTAGCAACACAACAGAACCTCACTAAAAACCTATGGGCTCCTACAGAACCCTACAGACCCCTACAAAACCCTACAGACACCTGCGGGCACTTACAGAAGCCTGCAGGCCCCTACAGAACCCTACAGGTCCATACAGAACCCCACAGGGCCCTACGGAACTTTACCAGCCACTACGGAACTCTACGGGCCCCTACGGAACCCTGCAGAACCCTCCAGAACCTTACAGAATCCCACAGACTCCTACAGACTGCTGCGGGCACTTACACAACCCTACAGGCCCCTACGGAACACTGCCAGCCCCTACGGAAGGAACCTTACGGGCCCCTACAGAACACTACTGGCTCCTGCGGTACTCTACAGGCCTCTAGGGAACCTACGAAACTCTACGGAACCCTATGGATCCTTACGGAACAGTACGGGCCCCTTCAGACCTCTGCGGGCGCTTATGGAAACCTACAGGACCCTACGGAACTGTACGAGACTCTAGAGGCCCCTAGGGAACACCACAGGCCCCTACGGAACCGTACGAGACTCTACAGGCCCCTAGGGAACACCACAGGCCCCTACGGAACCCTACACTACCCTCTGGAAACTTATGGCACCCTACAAGCTCCTACCAACCCCTGCGGGCACTTACACAACCCTACAGGCCCCTACGGAAATCTACGGGACTCCACAGGCCCCTAGGGAAGCCTACAGATTTCAACGGAACCCTACGAGCCCCTCTGGAACCCTACAGAATACTCCAGGACCCGACAGCACTCTACAAGACCCTTAGCAACACAACGGAACCTCACTAAAACCCTATGGGCTCCTACAGAACACTGCAGGTGCCTACAGAACCCTACAGACCCCTACGGAATACTACCAGCCGCTACGGAAACCTATGGCCCCTACGGAACTCTACGGAACCTGACAGAAACACTGTGCGCCCCTACAGGCCCTTGCGGGCACTTGCAGAACTCTGCAGGAACCCACGGAACTTTATGGAACCCTACCAGCCCCTACGGAAGCCTAAAGACCCTTGCAGGCAGTTACGGAATGGTACAGGGCCCTAGGGAACGTTACCAGCCACTACGGAACTCTACGGGCCCCTACAGAACCCTGCAGAACCCTCCAGAACCTTACAGAATCCCACGGATTCCTACAGACTCCTGCGGGCACTTACTCAACCCTAGAGGACCCTACGGAACACTGCCAGCCCCTACGGAAGGAACCCTACGGGCCCCTACAGAACACTACTGGCTCCTGCGGTACTCTACAGGCTTCTAGGGAACCTACGAAGCTCTACGGAGCCCTATGGATCCTTACGGACCAGTACGGGCCCCTTCAGACTTCTGCGGGCGCTTATGGAAACCTACAGGACCCTACGGACCTGTACGAGACTCTAGAGGCCCCTAGGGGACACTACAGGCCCCTACGGAACCGTACGAGACTCTACAGGCCCCTAGGGAACACCACAGGCCCCTACGGAACCCTACACAACCCTCTGGAAACTTATGGCACCCTACAAGCTCCTACCAACCCCTGCGGGCACTTACACAACCCTACAGGCCCCTACGGAAATCTACGGGACTCCACGGGCCCCTAGGGAAGCCTACAGATTTCAACGGAACCCTACGAGCCCCTCTGGAACCCTACAGAATACTCCAGGACCCGACAGCACTCTACAAGACCCTTAGCAACACAACGGAACCTCACTAAAACCCTATGGGCTCCTACAGAACACTGCAGGTGCCTACGGAACCCTACAGACCCCTACAGAACCCTACAGACACCTGCGGGCACTTACAGAACCCTGCAGGCCCCTACAGAACCCTACAGGTCCATACAGAACCCCACAGGGCCCTACGGAACTTTACCAGCCACTACGGAACTCTACGGGCCCCTACAGAACCCTGCAGAACCCTCCAGAACCTTACAGAATCCCACAGACTCCTACAGACTGCTGCGGGCACTTACTCAACCCTAGAGGACCCTACGGAACACTGCCAGCCCCTATGGAAGGAACCTTACGGGCCCCTACAGAACACTACTGGTTCCTGCGGTACTCTACAGGCCTCTAGGGAACCTACGAAGCTCTACGGAGCCCTATGGATCCTTACGGAACAGTACGGGCCCCTTCAGACCTCTGCGGGCGCTTATGGAAACCTACAGGCCCCTACGGAACTGTACGAGACTCTACAGGCCCCTAGGGAACACCACAGACCCCTACGGAACCGTACGAGACTCTACAGGCCCCTAGGGAACACCTCAGGCCCCTACGGAACCCTACACAACCCTCTGGAAACTTATGGCACCCTACAAGCTCCTACCAACCCCTGCGGGCACTTACACAACCCTACAGGCCCCTACGGAAATCTACGGGACTCCACGGGCCCCTAGGGAAGCCTACAGATTTCAACGGAACCCTACGAGCCCCTCTGGAACCCTACAGAACACTCCAGGACCCGACAGCACTCTACAAGACCCTTAGCAACACAACGGAACCTCACTAAAACCCTATGGGCTCCGTCAGAACACTGCAGGCGCCTACGGAACCCTACAGACCCCTACGGAATACAACCAGCCGCTACGGAAACCTATGGCCCCTACGGAACTCTACGGAACCTGACAGAAACACTGTGTGCCCCTATAGGCCCTTGTGGGCACTTGCAGAACTCTGCAGGAACCCAGGGAACTTTATGGAACCCTACCAACCCCTACGGAAGCCTAAAGACCCTTGCAGGCAGTTACGGAACGGTACAGGGCCCTAGGGAACGTTACCAGTCACTACGGAACCCTGCAGAACCCTCCAGAACCTTACAGAATCCCACGGATTCCTACAGACTGCTGCGGGCACTTACTCAACCCTAGAGGACCCTACGGAACACTGCCAGCCCCTATGGAAGGAACCTTACGGGCCCCTACAGAACACTACTGGTTCCTGCGGTACTCTACAGGCCTCTAGGGAACCTACGAAGCTCTACGGAACCCTATGGATCCTTACGGAACAGTACGGGCCCCTTCAGACCTCTGCGGGCGCTTATGGAAACCTACAGGACCCTACGGAACCGTACGAGACTCTACAGGCCCCTAGGGAACACCACAGGCCCCTATGGAACCCTACACTACCCTCTGGAAACTTATGGAACCCTACAAGCTCCTACCAACCCCTGCGGGCACTTACACAACCCTACAGGCCCCTACGGAAATCTACGGGACTCCACGGGCCCCTAGGGAAGCCTACAGATTTCAACGGAACCCTACCAGCCCCTCTGGAACCCTACAGAATACTCCAGGACCCGACAGCACTCTACAAGACCCTTAGCAACACAACGGAACCTCACTAAAACCCTATGGGCTCCTACAGAACACTGCAGGCGCCTACGGAACCCTACAGACCCCTACGGAATACTGCCAGCCGCTATGGAAACCTATGGCCCCTACGGAACTCTACGGAACCTGACAGAAACACTGTGTGCCCCTATAGGCCCTTGCGGGCACTTGCAGAACTCTGCAGGAACCCACGGAACTTTATGGAACCCTACCAGCCCCTACAGAAGCCTAAAGACCCTTGCAGGCAGTTACGGAACAGTACAGGGCCCTAGGGAACGTTACCAGTCACTACGGAACTCTACGGGCCCCTACGGAACCCTGCAGAACCCTCCAGAACCTTACAGAATCCCACGGATTCCTACAGACTCCTGCGGGCACTAACTCAACCAAAGAGGCCCCTACGGAACACTGCCAGCCCCTATGGAAGGAACCTTACGGGCCCCTACAGAACACTACTGGTTCCTGCGGTACTCTACAGGCCTCTAGGGAACCTACGAAGCTCTACGGAGCCCTATGGATCCTTACGGAACAGTACGGGCCCCTTCAGACCTCTGCAGGCGCTTATGGAAACCTACAGGACCCTACAGAACCATACGAGACTCTACAGGCCCCTAGGGAACACCACCGGCCCCTACGGAACCCTACACAACCCTCTGGAAACTTATGGCACCCTACAAGCTCCTACCAACCCCTGCGGGCACTTACACAACCCTACAGGCCCCTACGGAAATCTACGGGACTCCACGGGCCCCTAGGGAAGCCTACAGATTTCAACGGAACCCTACCAGCCCCTCTGGAACCCTACAGAATACTCCAGGACCCGACAGCACTCTACAAGACCCTTAGCAACACAACGGAACCTCACTAAAACCCTATGGGCTCCTACAGAATACTGCAGGTGCCTACGGAACCCTACAGACCCCTACAGAACCCTACAGACACCTGCGGGCACTTACAGAACCCTGCAGGCCCCTACAGAACCCTACAGGTCCATACAGAACCCCACAGGGCCCTACGGAACTTTACCAGCCACTACGGAACTCTACGGGCCCCTACAGAACCCTGCAGAACCCTCCAGAACCTTACAGAATCCCACAGACTCCTACAGACTGCTGCGGGCACTTACTCAACCCTAGAGGACCCTATGGAACACTGCCAGCCCCTATGGAAGGAACCTTACGGGCCCCTACAGAACACTACTGGTTCCTGCGGTACTCTACAGGCCTCTAGGGAACCTACGAAGCTCTACGGAGCCCTATGGATCCTTATGGAACAGTACGGGCCCCTTCAGACCTCTGCGGGCGCTTATGGAAACCTACAGGCCCCTACGGAACTGTACGAGACTCTACAGGCCCCTAGGGAACACCACAGGCCCCTACGGAACCGTACGAGACTCTACAGGCCCCTAGGGAACACCACAGGCCCCTACGGAACCGTACGAGACTCTACAGGCCCCTAGGGAACACCACAGGCCCCTACGGAACCCTACACTACCCTCTGGAAACTTATGGAACCCTACAAGCTCCTACCAACCCCTGCGGGCACTTACACAACCCTACAGGCCCCTACGGAAATCTACGGGACTCCACGGGCCCCTAGGGAAGCCTACAGATTTCAACGGAACCCTACGAGCCCCTCTGGAACCCTACAGAATACTCCAGGACCCGACAGCACTCTACAAGACCCTTAGCAACACAACGGAACCTCACTAAAACCCTATGGGCTCCTACAGAACACTGCAGGTGCCTAAGGAACCCTACAGACCCCTACGGAATACTGCCAGCCGCTATGGAAACCTATGGCCCCTACGGAACTCTACGGAACCTGACAGAAACACTGTGCGCCCCTACAGGCCCTTGCGGGCACTTGCAGAACTCTGCAGGAACCCACGGAACTTTATGGAACCCTACCAGCCCCTACGGAAGCCTAAAGACCCTTGCAGGCAGTTACGGAACAGTACAGGGCCCTAGGGAACGTTACCTGTCACTACGGGACTCTACAGGCCCCTACGGAACCCTGCAGAACCCTCCAGAACCTTACAGAATCCCACGGATTCCTACAGACTCCTGCGGGCACTAACTCAACCAAAGAGGCCCCTACGGAACACTGCCAGCCCCTATGGAAGGAACCTTACAGGCCCCTACAGAACACTACTGGTTCCTGCGGTACTCTACAGGCCTCTAGGGAACCTACGAAGCTCTACGGAGCCCTATGGATCCTTACGGAACAGTACGGGCCCCTTCAGACCTCTGCAGGCGCTTATGGAAACCTACAGGACCCTACAGAACCGTACGAGACTCTACAGGCCCCTAGGGAACACCACAGGCCCCTACGGAACCCTACACAACCCTCTGGAAACTTATGGCACCCTATAAGCTCCTACCAACCCCTGCGGGCACTTACACAACCCTACAGGCCCCTACGGAAATCTACGGGACTCCACGGTCCCCTAGGGAAGCCTACAGATTTCAACGGAACCCTACCAGCCCCTCTGGAACCCTACAGAATACTCCAGGACCCGACAGCACTCTACAAGACCCTTAGCAACACAACGGAACCTCACTAAAACCCTATGGGCTCCTACAGAACACTGCAGGTGCCTACGGAACCCTACAGACCCCTACGGAACCCTACAGACACCTGCGGGCACTTACAGAAGCCTGCAGGCCCCTACAGAACCCTACAGGTCCATACAGAACCCCACAGGGCCCTACGGAACTTTACCAGCCACTACGGAACTCTAGGGGCCCCTACAGAACCCTGCAGAACCCTCCAGAACCTTACAGAATCCCACAGACTCCTACAGACTGCTGCGGGCACTTACACAACCCTACAGGCCCCTACGGAACACTGCCAGCCCCTACGGAAGGAACCTTACGGGCCCCTACAGAACACTACTGGCTCCTGCGGTACTCTACAGGCTTCTAGGGCACCTACGAAGCTCTACGGAGCCCTATGGATCCTTACAGAACAGTACGGGCCCCTTCAGACCTCTGCAGGCGCTTATGGAAACCTACAGGACCCTACGGAACCGTACGAGACTCTACAGGCCCCTAGGGAACACCACCGGCCCCTACGGAACCGTACGAGACTCTACAGGCCCCTAGGGAACACCATAGGCCCCTACGGAACCGTACGAGACTCTACAGGCCCCTAGGGAACACCACAGGCCCCTACGGAACCCTACACTACCCTCTGGAAACTTATGGAACCCTACAAGCTCCTACCAACCCCTGCGGGCACTTACACAACCCTACAGGCCCCTACGGAAATCTACGGGACTCCACGGGCCCCTAGGAAAGCCTACAGATTTCACCGGAACCCTACGAGCCCCTCTGGAACCCTACAGAATACTCCAGGACCCGACAGCACTCTACAAGACCCTTAGCAACACAACGGAACCTCACTAAAACCCTATGGGCTCCTACAGAACACTGCAGGTGCCTACAGAACCCTACAGACCCCTACGGAATACTGCCAGCCGGTATGGAAACCTATGGCCCCTACGGAACTCTACGGAACCTGACAGAAACACTGTGTGCCCCTACAGGCCCTTGCGGGCACTTGCAGAACTCTGCAGGAACCCACGGAACTTTATGGAACCCTACCAGCCCCTACGGAAGCCTAAAGACCCTTGCAGGCAGTTATGGAACGGTACAGGGCCCTAGGGAACGTTACCAGTCACTACGGAACTCTACGGGCCCCTACGGAACCCTGCAGAACCCTCCAGAACCTTACAGAATCCCACGGATTCCTACAGACTCCTGCGGGCACTAACTCAACCAAAGAGGCCCCTACGGAACACTGCCAGCCCCTATGGAAGGAACCTTACAGGCCCCTACAGAACACTACTGGTTCCTGCGGTACTCTACAGGCCTCTAGGGAACCTACGAAGCTCTACGGAGCCCTATGGATCCTTACGAAACAGTACGGGCCCCTTCAGACCTCTGCAGGCGCTTATGGAAACCTACAGGACCCTACAGAACCGTACGAGACTCTACAGGACCCTAGGGAACACCACCGGCCCCTACGGAACCCTACACAACCCTCTGGAAACTTATGGCACCCTACAAGCTCCTACCAACCCCTGCGGGCACTTACACAACCCTACAGGCCCCTACGGAAATCTACGGGACTCCACAGGCCCCTAGGGAAGCCTACAGATTTCAACGGAACCCTACGAGCCCCTCTGGAACCCTACAGAATACTCCAGGACCCGACAGCACTCTACAAGACCCTTAGCAACACAACGGAACCTCACTAAAACCCTATGGGCTCCTACAGAACACTGCAGGTGCCTACAGAACCCTACAGACCCCTACGGAATACTACCAGCCGCTACGGAAACCTATGGCCCCTACGGAACTCTACGGAACCTGACAGAAACACTGTGCGCCCCTACAGGCCCTTGCGGGCACTTGCAGAACTCTGCAGGAACCCACGGAACTTTATGGAACCCTACCAGCCCCTACGGAAGCCTAAAGACCCTTGCAGGCAGTTACGGAACGGTACAGGGCCCTAGGGAACGTTACCAGCCACTACGGAACTCTACGGGCCCCTACAGAACCCTGCAGAACCCTCCAGAACCTTACAGAATCCCACGGATTCCTACAGACTCCTGCGGGCACTTACTCAACCCTAGAGGACCCTACGGAACACTGCCAGCCCCTACGGAAGGAACCCTACGGGCCCCTACAGAACACTACTGGCTCCTGCGGTACTCTACAGGCTTCTAGGGAACCTACGAAGCTCTACGGAGCCCTATGGATCCTTACGGACCAGTACGGGCCCCTTCAGACTTCTGCGGGCGCTTATGGAAACCTACAGGACCCTACGGACCTGTACGAGACTCTAGAGGCCCCTAGGGGACACTACAGGCCCCTACGGAACCGTACGAGACTCTACAGGCCCCTAGGGAACACCACAGGCCGCTACGGAACCCTACACAACCCTCTGGAAACTTATGGAACCCTACAAGCTCCTACCAACCCCTGCGGGCACTTACACAACCCTACAGGCCCCTACGGAAATCTACGGGACTCCACGGGCCCCTAGGGAAGCCTACAGATTTCAACGGTACCCTACCAGCCCCTCTGGAACCCTACAGAATACTCCAGGACCCGACAGCACTCTACAAGACCCTTAGCAACACAACGGAACCTCACTAAAACCCTATGGGCTCCTACAGAACACTGCAGGCGCCTACGGAACCCTACAGACCCCTACGGAATACTACCAGCCGCTACGGAAACCTATGGCCCCTATGGAACTCTACGGAACCTGACAGAAACACTGTGCGCCCCTACAGGCCCTTGCGGGCACTTGCAGAACTCTGCAGGAACCCACGGAACTTTATGGAACCCTACCAGCCCCTACGGAAGCCTAAAGACCCTTGCAGGCAGTTACGGAACGGTACAGGGCCCTAGGGAACGTTACCAGTCACTACGGAACACTGCAGAACCCTCCAGAACCTTACAGAATCCCACGGATTCCTACAGACTCCTGCGGGCACTTACTCAACCCTAGAGGACCCTACGGAACACTGCCAGCCCCTATGGAAGAAACCTTACGGGCCCCTACAGAACACTACTGGTTCCTGCGGTACTCTACAGGCCTCTAGGGAACCTACGAAGCTCTACGGAGCCCTATGGTTCCTTATGGAACAGTACGGGCCCCTTCAGACCTCTGCAGGCGCTTATGGAAACCTACAGGACCCTACAGAACCGTACGAGACTCTACAGGCCCCTAGGGAACACCACAGGCCCCTACGGAACCCTACACTACCCTCTGGAAACTTATGGCACCCTACAAGCTCCTACCAACCCCTGCGGGCACTTACACAACCCTACAGGCCCCTACGGAAATCTACGGGACTCCACGGGCCCCTAGGGAAGCCTACAGATTTCAACGGAACCCTACCAGCCCCTCTGGAACCCTACAGAATACTCCAGGACCCGACAGCACTCTACAAGACCCTTAGCAACACAACGGAACCTCACTAAAACCCTATGGGCTCCTACAGAATACTGCAGGTGCCTACGGAACCCTACAGACCCCTACAGAACCCTACAGACACCTGCGGGCACTTACAGAAGCCTGCAGGCCCCTACAGAACCCTACAGGTCCATACAGAACCCCACAGGGCCCTACGGAACTTTACCAGCCACTACGGAACTCTACGGGCCCCTACAGAACCCTGCAGAACCCTCCAGAAACTTACAGAATCCCACAGACTCCTACAGACTGCTGCGGGCACTTACTCAACCCTAGAGGACCCTACGGAACACTGCCAGCCCCTATGGAAGGAACCTTACGGGCCCCTACAGAACACTACTGGTTCCTGCGGTACTCTACAGGCCTCTAGGGAACCTACGAAGCTCTACGGAGCCCTATGGATCCTTACGGAACAGTACGGGCCCCTTCAGACCTCTGCGGGCACTTATGGAAACCTACAGGCCCCTACGGAACTGTACGAGACTCTACAGGCCCCTAGGGAACACCACAGGCCCCTACGGAACCGTACGAGACTCTACAGGCCCCTAGGGAACACCTCAGGCCCCTACGGAACCCTACACTACCCTCTGGAAACTTATGGCACCCTACAAGCTCCTACCAACCCCTGCGGGCACTTACACAACCCTACAGGCCCCTACGGAAATCTACGGGACTCCACGGGCCCCTAGGGAAGCCTACAGATTTCAACGGAACCCTACGAGCCCCTCTGGAACCCTACAGAACACTCCAGGACCCGACAGCACTCTACAAGACCCTTAGCAACACAACGGAACCTCACTAAAACCCTATGGGCTCCTACAGAACACTGCAGGCGCCTACGGAACCCTACAGACCCCTACGGAATACAACCAGCCGCTACGGAAACCTATGGCCCCTACGGAACTCTACGGAACCTGACAGAAACACTGTGTGCCCCTATAGGCCCTTGTGGGCACTTGCAGAACTCTGCAGGAACCCACGGAACTTTATGGAACCCTACCAGCCCCTACGGAAGCCTAAAGACCCTTGCAGGCAGTTACGGAACGGTACAGGGCCCTAGGGAACGTTACCAGTCACTACGGAACCCTGCAGAACCCTCCAGAAACTTACAGAATCCCACGGATTCCTACAGACTGCTGCGGGCACTTACTCAACCCTAGAGGACCCTATGGAACACTGCCAGCCCCTATGGAAGGAACCTTACGGGCCCCTACAGAACACTACTGGCTACTGCTGTACTCTACAGGCCTCTAGGGAACCTACGAAGCTCTACGGAACCCTATGGATCCTTACGGAACAGTACGGGCCCCTTCAGACCTCTGCGGGCGCTTATGGAAACCTACAGGACCCTACGGAACCGTACGAGACTCTAGAGGCCCCTAGGGAACACCACAGGCCCCTACGGAACCCTACACTACCCTCTGGAAACTTATGGAACCCTACAAGCTCCTACCAACCCCTGCGGGCACTTACACAACCCTACAGGCCCCTACGGAAATCTACGGGACTCCACGGGCCCCTAGGGAAGCCTACAGATTTCAACGGAACCCTACGAGCCCCTCTGGAACCCTACAGAATACTCCAGGACCCGACAGCACTCTACAAGACCCTTAGCAACACAACGGAACCTCACTAAAACCCTATGGGCTCCTACAGAACACTGCAGGTGCCTACGGAACCCTACAGACCCCTACGGAATACTGCCAGCCGCTATGGAAACCTATGGCCCCTACAGAACTCTACGGAACCTGACAGAAACACTGTGTGCCCCTACAGGCCCTTGCGGGCACTTGCAGAACTCTGCAGGAACCCACGGAACTTTATGGAACCCTACCAGCCCCTACGGAAGCCTAAAGACCCTTGCAGGCAGTTACGGAACAGTACAGGGCCCTAGGGAACGTTACCAGTCACTACGGAACTCTACGGGCCCCTACGGAACCCTGCAGAACCCTCCAGAACCTTACAGAATCCCACGGATTCCTACAGACTCCTGCGGGCACTAACTCAACCAAAGAGGCCCCTACGGAACACTGCCAGCCCCTATGGAAGGAACCTTACGGGCCCCTACAGAACACTACTGGTTCCTGCGGTACTCTACAGGCCTCTAGGGAACCTACGAAGCTCTACGGAGCCCTATGGATCCTTACGGAACAGTACGGGCCCCTTCAGACCTCTGCAGGCGCTTATGGAAACCTACAGGACCCTACAGAACCGTACGAGACTCTACAGGCCCCTAGGGAACACCACCGGCCCCTACGGAACCCTACACAACCCTCTGGAAACTTATGGCACCCTACAAGCTCCTACCAACCCCTGCGGGCACTTACACAACCCTACAGGCCCCTACGGAAATCTACAGGACTCCACGGGCCCCTAGGGAAGCCTACAGATTTCAACGGAACCCTACCAGCCCCTCTGGAACCCTACAGAATACTCCAGGACCCGACAGCACTCTACAAGACCCTTAGCAACACAACGGAACCTCACTAAAACCCTATGGGCTCCTACAGAATACTGCAGGTGCCTACGGAACCCTACAGACCCCTGCAGAACCCTACAGACACCTGCGGGCACTTACAGAACCCTGCAGGCCCCTACAGAACCCTACAGGTCCATACAGAACCCCACAGGGCCCTACGGAACTTTACCAGCCACTACGGAACTCTACGGGCCCCTACAGAACCCTGCAGAACCCTCCAGAAACTTACAGAATCCCACAGACTCCTACAGACTGCTGCGGGCACTTACTCAACCCTAGAAAACCCTACGGAACACTGCCAGCCCCTATGGAAGGAACCTTACGGGCCCCTACAGAACACTACTGGTTCCTGCGGTACTCTACAGGCCTCTAGGGAACCTACGAAGCTCTACGGAGCCCTGTGAATCCTTATGGAACAGTACGGGCCCCTTCAGACCTCTGCGGGCGCTTATGGAAACCTACAGGCCCCTACGGAACTGTACGAGACTCTACAGGCCCCTAGGGAACACCACAGGCCCCTACGGAACCGTACGAGACTCTACAGGCCCCTAGGGAACACCACAGGCCCCTACGGAACCGTACGAGACTCTACAGGCCCCTAGGGAACACCATAGGCCCCTACGGAACCGTACGAGACTCTACAGGCCCCTAGGGAACACCACCGGCCCCTACGGAACCCTACACTACCCTCTGGAAACTTATGGAACCCTACAAGCTCCTACCAACCCCTGCGGGCACTTACACAACCCTACAGGCCCCTACGGAAATCTACGGGACTCCACGGTCCCCTAGGGAAGCCTACAGATTTCAACGGAACCCTACCAGCCCCTCTGGAACCCTACAGAATACTCCAGGACCCGACAGCACTCTACAAGACCCTTAGCAACACAACGGAACCTCACTAAAACCCTATGGGCTCCTACAGAACACTGCAGGCGCCTACGGAACCCTACAGACCCCTACGGAATACTACCAGCCGCTACGGAAACCTATGGCCCCTACGGAACTCTACGGAACCTGACAGAAACACTGTGCGCCCCTACAGGCCCTTCCGGGCACTTGCAGAACTCTGCAGGAACCCACGGAACTTTATGGAACCCTACCAGCCCCTACGGAAGCCTAAAGACCCTTGCAGGCAGTTACGGAACGGTACAGGGCCCTAGGGAACGTTACCAGCCACTACGGAACCCTGCAGAACCCTCCAGAACCTTACAGAATCCCACGGATTCCTACAGACTCCTGCGGGCACTTACTCAACCCTAGAGGACCCTACGGAACACTGCCAGCCCCTATGGAGGGAACCTTACGGGCCCCTACAGAACACTACTGGCTACTGCTGTACTCTACAGGCCTCTAGGGAACCTACGAAGCTCTACGGAGCCCTATGGATCCTTACGGAACAGTACGGGCCCCTTCAGACCTCTGCGGGCGCTTATGGAAACCTACAGGACCCTACGGAACCGTACGAGACCCTACAGGCCCCTAGGGAACACCACAGGCCCCTACGGAACCCTACACTACCCTCTGGAAACTTATGGAACCCTACAAGCTCCTACCAACCCCTGCGCGCACTTACACAACCCTACAGGCCCCTACGGAAATCTACGGGACTCCACAGGCCCCTAGGGAAGCCTACAGATTTCGACGGAACCCTACGAGCCCCTCTGGAACCCTACAGAATACTCCAGGACCCGACAGCACTCTGCAAGACCCTTAGCAACACAACGGAACCTCACTAAAACCCTATCGGCTCCTACAGAACACTGCAGGTGCCTACGGAACCCTACAGACCCCTACGGAACCCTACAGACACCTGCGGGCACTTACAGAAGCCTGCAGGCCCCTACAGAACCCTACAGGTCCATACAGAACCCCACAGGGCCCTAGGGAACTTTACCAGCCACTACAGAACTCTAGGGGCCCCTACAGAACCCTGCAGAACCCTCCAGAACCTTACAGAATCCCACAGACTCCTACAGACTGCTGCGGGCACTTACACAACCCTACAGGCCCCTACGGAACACTGCCAGCCCCTACGGAAGGAACCTTACGGGCCCCTGCAGAACACTACTGGCTCCTGCGGTACTCTACAGGCTTCTAGGGAACCTACGAAGCTCTATGGAGCCCTATGGATCCTCACAGAACAGTACGGGCCCCTTCAGACCTCTGCAGGCGCTTATGGAAACCTACAGGACCCTACGGAACCGTACGAGACTCTACAGGCCCCTAGGGAACACCACCGGCCCCTACGGAACCGTACGAGACTCTACAGGCCCCTAGGGAACACCATAAGCCCCTACGGAACCGTACGAGACTCTACAGGCCCCTAGGGAACACCACAGGCCCCTACGGAACCCTACACTACCCTCTGGAAACTTATGGAACCCTACAAGCTCCTACCAACCCCTGCGGGCACTTACTCAACCCTACAGGCCCCTACGGAAATCTACGGGACTCCACGGGCCCCTAGGAAAGCCTACAGATTTCAACGGAACCCTACGAGCCCCTCTGGAACCCTACAGAATACTCCAGGACCCGACAGCACTCTACAAGACCCTTAGCAACACAACGGAACCTCACTAAAACCCTATGGGCTCCTACAGAACACTGCAGGTGCCTACAGAACCCTACAGACCCCTACGGAATACTGCCAGCCGCTACGGAAACCTATGGCCCCTACGGAACTCTACGGAACCTGACAGAAACACTGTGTGCCCCTACAGGCCCTTGCGGGCACTTGCAGAACTCTGCAGGAACCCACGGAACTTTATGGAACCCTACCAGCCCCTACGGAAGCCTAAAGACCCTTGCAGGCAGTTACGGAACAGTACAGGGCCCTAGGGAACGTTACCAGTCACTACGGAACTCTACGGGCCCCTACGGAACCCTGCAGAACCCTCCAGAACCTTACAGAATCCCACGGATTCCTACAGACTCCTGCGGGCACTAACTCAACCAAAGGGGCCCCTACGGAACACTGCCAGCCCCTATGGAAGGAACCTTACGGGCCCCTACAGAACACTACTGGTTCCTGCGGTACTCTACAGGCCTCTAGGGAACCTACGAAGCTCTACGGAGCCCTATGGATCCTTACGAAACAGTACGGGCCCCTTCAGACCTCTGCAGGCGCTTATGGAAACCTACAGGACCCTACAGAACCGTACGAGACTCTACAGGACCCTAGGGAACACCACCGGCCCCTACGGAACCCTACACAACCCTCTGGAAACTTATGGCACCCTACAAGCTCCTACCAACCCCTGCGGGCACTTACACAACCCTACAGGCCCCTACGGAAATCTACGGGACTCCACAGGCCCCTAGGGAAGCCTACAGATTTCAACGGAACCCTACGAGCCCCTCTGGAACCCTACAGAATACTCCAGGACCCGACAGCACTCTACAAGACCCTTAGCAACACAACGGAACCTCACTAAAACCCTATGGGCTCCTACAGAACACTGCAGGTGCCTACAGAACCCTACAGACCCCTACGGAATACTACCAGCCGCTACGGAAACCTATGGCCCCTACGGAACTCTACGGAACCTGACAGAAACACTGTGCGCCCCTACAGGCCCTTGCGGGCACTTGCAGAACTCTGCAGGAACCCACGGAACTTTATGGAACCCTACCAGCCCCTACGGAAGCCTAAAGACCCTTGCAGGCAGTTACGGAACGGTACAGGGCCCTAGGGAACGTTACCAGCCACTACGGAACTCTACGGGCCCCTACAGAACCCTGCAGAACCCTCCAGAACCTTACAGAATCCCACGGATTCCTACAGACTCCTGCGGGCACTTACTCAACCCTAGAGGACCCTACGGAACACTGCCAGCCCCTACGGAAGGAACCCTACGGGCCCCTACAGAACACTACTGGCTCCTGCGGTACTCTACAGGCTTCTAGGGAACCTACGAAGCTCTACGGAGCCCTATGGATCCTTACGGACCAGTACGGGCCCCTTCAGACTTCTGCGGGCGCTTATGGAAACCTACAGGACCCTACGGACCTGTACGAGACTCTAGAGGCCCCTAGGGGACACTACAGGCCCCTACGGAACCGTACGAGACTCTACAGGCCCCTAGGGAACACCACAGGCCGCTACGGAACCCTACACAACCCTCTGGAAACTTATGGAACCCTACAAGCTCCTACCAACCCCTGCGGGCACTTACACAACCCTACAGGCCCCTACGGAAATCTACGGGACTCCACGGGCCCCTAGGGAAGCCTACAGATTTCAACGGAACCCTACCAGCCCCTCTGGAACCCTACAGAATACTCCAGGACCCGACAGCACTCTACAAGACCCTTAGCAACACAACGGAACCTCACTAAAACCCTATGGGCTCCTACAGAACACTGCAGGCGCCTACGGAACCCTACAGACCCCTACGGAATACTACCAGCCGCTACGGAAACCTATGGCCCCTATGGAACTCTACGGAACCTGACAGAAACACTGTGCGCCCCTACAGGCCCTTGCGGGCACTTGCAGAACTCTGCAGGAACCCACGGAACTTTATGGAACCCTACCAGCCCCTACGGAAGCCTAAAGACCCTTGCAGGCAGTTACGGAACGGTACAGGGCCCTAGGGAACGTTACCAGTCACTACGGAACCCTGCAGAACCCTCCAGAACCTTACAGAATCCCACGGATTCCTACAGACTCCTGCGGGCACTTACTCAACCCTAGAGGACCCTACGGAACACTGCCAGCCCCTATGGAAGAAACCTTACGGGCCCCTACAGAACACTACTGGTTCCTGCGGTACTCTACAGGCCTCTAGGGAACCTACGAAGCTCTACGGAGCCCTATGGTTCCTTATGGAACAGTACGGGCCCCTTCAGACCTCTGCAGGCGCTTATGGAAACCTACAGGACCCTACAGAACCGTACGAGACTCTACAGGCCCCTAGGGAACACCACAGGCCCCTTACGGAACCCTACACTACCCTCTGGAAACTTATGGCACCCTACAAGCTCCTACCAACCCCTGCGGGCACTTACACAACCCTACAGGCCCCTACGGAAATCTACGGGACTCCACGGGCCCTAGGGAAGCCTACAGATTTCAACGGAACCCTACCAGCCCCTCTGGAACCCTACAGAATACTCCAGGACCCGACAGCACTCTACAAGACCCTTAGCAACACAACGGAACCTCACTACAAAAACCCTATGGGCTCCTACAGAATACTGCAGGTGCCTACGGAACCCTACAGACCCCTACAGAACCCTACAGACACCTGCGGGCACTTACAGAACCCTGCAGGCCTACAGAACCCTACAGGTCCATACAGAACCCCACAGGGCCCTACGGAACTTTACCAGCCACTACGGAACTCTACGGGCCCCTACAGAACCCTGCAGAACCCTCCAGAAACTTACAGAATCCCACAGACTCCTACAGACTGCTGCGGGCACTTACTCAACCCTAGAGGACCCTACGGAACACTGCCAGCCCCTATGGAAGGAACCTTACGGGCCCCTACAGAACACTACTGGTTCCTGCGGTACTCTACAGGCCTCTAGGGAACCTACGAAGCTCTACGGAGCCCTATGGATCCTTACGGAACAGTACGGGCCCCTTCAGACCTCTGCGGGCACTTATGGAAACCTACAGGCCCCTACGGAACTGTACGAGACTCTACAGGCCCCTAGGGAACACCACAGGCCCCTACGGAACCGTACGAGACTCTACAGGCCCCTAGGGAACACCTCAGGCCCCTACGGAACCCTACACTACCCTCTGGAAACTTATGGCACCCTACAAGCTCCTACCAACCCCTGCGGGCACTTACACAACCCTACAGGCCCCTACGGAAATCTACGGGACTCCACGGGCCCCTAGGGAAGCCTACAGATTTCAACGGAACCCTACGAGCCCCTCTGGAACCCTACAGAACACTCCAGGACCCGACAGCACTCTACAAGACCCTTAGCAACACAACGGAACCTCACTAAAACCCTATGGGCTCCTACAGAACACTGCAGGCGCCTACGGAACCCTACAGACCCCTACGGAATACAACCAGCCGCTACGGAAACCTATGGCCCCTACGGAACTCTACGGAACCTGACAGAAACACTGTGTGCCCCTATAGGCCCTTGTGGGCACTTGCAGAACTCTGCAGGAACCCACGGAACTTTATGGAACCCTACCAGCCCCTACGGAAGCCTAAAGACCCTTGCAGGCAGTTACGGAACGGTACAGGGCCCTAGGGAACGTTACCAGTCACTACGGAACCCTGCAGAACCCTCCAGAAACTTACAGAATCCCACGGATTCCTACAGACTGCTGCGGGCACTTACTCAACCCTAGAGGACCCTATGGAACACTGCCAGCCCCTATGGAAGGAACCTTACGGGCCCCTACAGAACACTACTGGCTACTGCTGTACTCTACAGGCCTCTAGGGAACCTACGAAGCTCTACGGAACCCTATGGATCCTTACGGAACAGTACGGGCCCCTTCAGACCTCTGCGGGCGCTTATGGAAACCTACAGGACCCTACGGAACCGTACGAGACTCTAGAGGCCCCTAGGGAACACCACAGGCCCCTACGGAACCCTACACTACCCTCTGGAAACTTATGGAACCCTACAAGCTCCTACCAACCCCTGCGGGCACTTACACAACCCTACAGGCCCCTACGGAAATCTACGGGACTCCACGGGCCCCTAGGGAAGCCTACAGATTTCAACGGAACCCTACGAGCCCCTCTGGAACCCTACAGAATACTCCAGGACCCGACAGCACTCTACAAGACCCTTAGCAACACAACGGAACCTCACTAAAACCCTATGGGCTCCTACAGAACACTGCAGGTGCCTACGGAACCCTACAGACCCCTACGGAATACTGCCAGCCGCTATGGAAACCTATGGCCCCTACGGAACTCTACGGAACCTGACAGAAACACTGTGTGCCCCTACAGGCCCTTGCGGGCACTTGCAGAACTCTGCAGGAACCCACGGAACTTTATGGAACCCTACCAGCCCCTACGGAAGCCTAAAGACCCTTGCAGGCAGTTACGGAACAGTACAGGGCCCTAGGGAACGTTACCAGTCACTACGGAACTCTACGGGCCCCTACGGAACCCTGCAGAACCCTCCAGAACCTTACAGAATCCCACGGATTCCTACAGACTCCTGCGGGCACTAACTCAACCAAAGAGGCCCCTACGGAACACTGCCAGCCCCTATGGAAGGAACCTTACGGGCCCCTACAGAACACTACTGGTTCCTGCGGTACTCTACAGGCCTCTAGGGAACCTACGAAGCTCTACGGAGCCCTATGGATCCTTACGGAACAGTACGGGCCCCTTCAGACCTCTGCAGGCGCTTATGGAAACCTACAGGACCCTACAGAACCGTACGAGACTCTACAGGCCCCTAGGGAACACCACCGGCCCCTACGGAACCCTACACAACCCTCTGGAAACTTATGGCACCCTACAAGCTCCTACCAACCCCTGCGGGCACTTACACAACCCTACAGGCCCCTACGGAAATCTACAGGACTCCACGGGCCCCTAGGGAAGCCTACAGATTTCAACGGAACCCTACCAGCCCCTCTGGAACCCTACAGAATACTCCAGGACCCGACAGCACTCTACAAGACCCTTAGCAACACAACGGAACCTCACTAAAACCCTATGGGCTCCTACAGAATACTGCAGGTGCCTACGGAACCCTACAGACCCCTGCAGAACCCTACAGACACCTGCGGGCACTTACAGAACCCTGCAGGCCCCTACAGAACCCTACAGGTCCATACAGAACCCCACAGGGCCCTACGGAACTTTACCAGCCACTACGGAACTCTACGGGCCCCTACAGAACCCTGCAGAACCCTCCAGAAACTTACAGAATCCCACAGACTCCTACAGACTGCTGCGGGCACTTACTCAACCCTAGAAAACCCTACGGAACACTGCCAGCCCCTATGGAAGGAACCTTACGGGCCCCTACAGAACACTACTGGTTCCTGCGGTACTCTACAGGCCTCTAGGGAACCTACGAAGCTCTACGGAGCCCTGTGAATCCTTATGGAACAGTACGGGCCCCTTCAGACCTCTGCGGGCGCTTATGGAAACCTACAGGCCCCTACGGAACTGTACGAGACTCTACAGGCCCCTAGGGAACACCACAGGCCCCTACGGAACCGTACGAGACTCTACAGGCCCCTAGGGAACACCACAGGCCCCTACGGAACCGTACGAGACTCTACAGGCCCCTAGGGAACACCATAGGCCCCTACGGAACCGTACGAGACTCTACAGGCCCCTAGGGAACACCACCGGCCCCTACGGAACCCTACACTACCCTCTGGAAACTTATGGAACCCTACAAGCTCCTACCAACCCCTGCGGGCACTTACACAACCCTACAGGCCCCTACGGAAATCTACGGGACTCCACGGTCCCCTAGGGAAGCCTACAGATTTCAACGGAACCCTACCAGCCCCTCTGGAACCCTACAGAATACTCCAGGACCCGACAGCACTCTACAAGACCCTTAGCAACACAACGGAACCTCACTAAAACCCTATGGGCTCCTACAGAACACTGCAGGCGCCTACGGAACCCTACAGACCCCTACGGAATACTACCAGCCGCTACGGAAACCTATGGCCCCTACGGAACTCTACGGAACCTGACAGAAACACTGTGCGCCCCTACAGGCCCTTCCGGGCACTTGCAGAACTCTGCAGGAACCCACGGAACTTTATGGAACCCTACCAGCCCCTACGGAAGCCTAAAGACCCTTGCAGGCAGTTACGGAACGGTACAGGGCCCTAGGGAACGTTACCAGCCACTACGGAACCCTGCAGAACCCTCCAGAACCTTACAGAATCCCACGGATTCCTACAGACTCCTGCGGGCACTTACTCAACCCTAGAGGACCCTACGGAACACTGCCAGCCCCTATGGAGGGAACCTTACGGGCCCCTACAGAACACTACTGGCTACTGCTGTACTCTACAGGCCTCTAGGGAACCTACGAAGCTCTACGGAGCCCTATGGATCCTTACGGAACAGTACGGGCCCCTTCAGACCTCTGCGGGCGCTTATGGAAACCTACAGGACCCTACGGAACCGTACGAGACCCTACAGGCCCCTAGGGAACACCACAGGCCCCTACGGAACCCTACACTACCCTCTGGAAACTTATGGAACCCTACAAGCTCCTACCAACCCCTGCGCGCACTTACACAACCCTACAGGCCCCTACGGAAATCTACGGGACTCCACAGGCCCCTAGGGAAGCCTACAGATTTCGACGGAACCCTACGAGCCCCTCTGGAACCCTACAGAATACTCCAGGACCCGACAGCACTCTGCAAGACCCTTAGCAACACAACGGAACCTCACTAAAACCCTATCGGCTCCTACAGAACACTGCAGGTGCCTACGGAACCCTACAGACCCCTACGGAACCCTACAGACACCTGCGGGCACTTACAGAAGCCTGCAGGCCCCTACAGAACCCTACAGGTCCATACAGAACCCCACAGGGCCCTAGGGAACTTTACCAGCCACTACAGAACTCTAGGGGCCCCTACAGAACCCTGCAGAACCCTCCAGAACCTTACAGAATCCCACAGACTCCTACAGACTGCTGCGGGCACTTACACAACCCTACAGGCCCCTACGGAACACTGCCAGCCCCTACGGAAGGAACCTTACGGGCCCCTGCAGAACACTACTGGCTCCTGCGGTACTCTACAGGCTTCTAGGGAACCTACGAAGCTCTATGGAGCCCTATGGATCCTCACAGAACAGTACGGGCCCCTTCAGACCTCTGCAGGCGCTTATGGAAACCTACAGGACCCTACGGAACCGTACGAGACTCTACAGGCCCCTAGGGAACACCACCGGCCCCTACGGAACCGTACGAGACTCTACAGGCCCCTAGGGAACACCATAAGCCCCTACGGAACCGTACGAGACTCTACAGGCCCCTAGGGAACACCACAGGCCCCTACGGAACCCTACACTACCCTCTGGAAACTTATGGAACCCTACAAGCTCCTACCAACCCCTGCGGGCACTTACTCAACCCTACAGGCCCCTACGGAAATCTACGGGACTCCACGGGCCCCTAGGAAAGCCTACAGATTTCAACGGAACCCTACGAGCCCCTCTGGAACCCTACAGAATACTCCAGGACCCGACAGCACTCTACAAGACCCTTAGCAACACAACGGAACCTCACTAAAACCCTATGGGCTCCTACAGAACACTGCAGGTGCCTACAGAACCCTACAGACCCCTACGGAATACTGCCAGCCGCTACGGAAACCTATGGCCCCTACGGAACTCTACGGAACCTGACAGAAACACTGTGTGCCCCTACAGGCCCTTGCGGGCACTTGCAGAACTCTGCAGGAACCCACGGAACTTTATGGAACCCTACCAGCCCCTACGGAAGCCTAAAGACCCTTGCAGGCAGTTACGGAACAGTACAGGGCCCTAGGGAACGTTACCAGTCACTACGGAACTCTACGGGCCCCTACGGAACCCTGCAGAACCCTCCAGAACCTTACAGAATCCCACGGATTCCTACAGACTCCTGCGGGCACTAACTCAACCAAAGGGGCCCCTACGGAACACTGCCAGCCCCTATGGAAGGAACCTTACGGGCCCCTACAGAACACTACTGGTTCCTGCGGTACTCTACAGGCCTCTAGGGAACCTACGAAGCTCTACGGAGCCCTATGGATCCTTACGAAACAGTACGGGCCCCTTCAGACCTCTGCAGGCGCTTATGGAAACCTACAGGACCCTACAGAACCGTACGAGACTCTACAGGACCCTAGGGAACACCACCGGCCCCTACGGAACCCTACACAACCCTCTGGAAACTTATGGCACCCTACAAGCTCCTACCAACCCCTGCGGGCACTTACACAACCCTACAGGCCCCTACGGAAATCTACGGGACTCCACAGGCCCCTAGGGAAGCCTACAGATTTCAACGGAACCCTACGAGCCCCTCTGGAACCCTACAGAATACTCCAGGACCCGACAGCACTCTACAAGACCCTTAGCAACACAACGGAACCTCACTAAAACCCTATGGGCTCCTACAGAACACTGCAGGTGCCTACAGAACCCTACAGACCCCTACGGAATACTACCAGCCGCTACGGAAACCTATGGCCCCTACGGAACTCTACGGAACCTGACAGAAACACTGTGCGCCCCTACAGGCCCTTGCGGGCACTTGCAGAACTCTGCAGGAACCCACGGAACTTTATGGAACCCTACCAGCCCCTACGGAAGCCTAAAGACCCTTGCAGGCAGTTACGGAACGGTACAGGGCCCTAGGGAACGTTACCAGCCACTACGGAACTCTACGGGCCCCTACAGAACCCTGCAGAACCCTCCAGAACCTTACAGAATCCCACGGATTCCTACAGACTCCTGCGGGCACTTACTCAACCCTAGAGGACCCTACGGAACACTGCCAGCCCCTACGGAAGGAACCCTACGGGCCCCTACAGAACACTACTGGCTCCTGCGGTACTCTACAGGCTTCTAGGGAACCTACGAAGCTCTACGGAGCCCTATGGATCCTTACGGACCAGTACGGGCCCCTTCAGACTTCTGCGGGCGCTTATGGAAACCTACAGGACCCTACGGACCTGTACGAGACTCTAGAGGCCCCTAGGGGACACTACAGGCCCCTACGGAACCGTACGAGACTCTACAGGCCCCTAGGGAACACCACAGGCCGCTACGGAACCCTACACAACCCTCTGGAAACTTATGGAACCCTACAAGCTCCTACCAACCCCTGCGGGCACTTACACAACCCTACAGGCCCCTACGGAAATCTACGGGACTCCACGGGCCCCTAGGGAAGCCTACAGATTTCAACGGAACCCTACCAGCCCCTCTGGAACCCTACAGAATACTCCAGGACCCGACAGCACTCTACAAGACCCTTAGCAACACAACGGAACCTCACTAAAACCCTATGGGCTCCTACAGAACACTGCAGGCGCCTACGGAACCCTACAGACCCCTACGGAATACTACCAGCCGCTACGGAAACCTATGGCCCCTATGGAACTCTACGGAACCTGACAGAAACACTGTGCGCCCCTACAGGCCCTTGCGGGCACTTGCAGAACTCTGCAGGAACCCACGGAACTTTATGGAACCCTACCAGCCCCTACGGAAGCCTAAAGACCCTTGCAGGCAGTTACGGAACGGTACAGGGCCCTAGGGAACGTTACCAGTCACTACGGAACCCTGCAGAACCCTCCAGAACCTTACAGAATCCCACGGATTCCTACAGACTCCTGCGGGCACTTACTCAACCCTAGAGGACCCTACGGAACACTGCCAGCCCCTATGGAAGAAACCTTACGGGCCCCTACAGAACACTACTGGTTCCTGCGGTACTCTACAGGCCTCTAGGGAACCTACGAAGCTCTACGGAGCCCTATGGTTCCTTATGGAACAGTACGGGCCCCTTCAGACCTCTGCAGGCGCTTATGGAAACCTACAGGACCCTACAGAACCGTACGAGACTCTACAGGCCCCTAGGGAACACCACAGGCCCCTACGGAACCCTACACTACCCTCTGGAAACTTATGGCACCCTACAAGCTCCTACCAACCCCTGCGGGCACTTACACAACCCTACAGGCCCCTACGGAAATCTACGGGACTCCACGGGCCCCTAGGGAAGCCTACAGATTTCAACGGAACCCTACCAGCCCCTCTGGAACCCTACAGAATACTCCAGGACCCGACAGCACTCTACAAGACCCTTAGCAACACAACGGAACCTCACTAAAACCCTATGGGCTCCTACAGAATACTGCAGGTGCCTACGGAACCCTACAGACCCCTACAGAACCCTACAGACACCTGCGGGCACTTACAGAACCCTGCAGGCCCCTACAGAACCCTACAGGTCCATACAGAACCCCACAGGGCCCTACGGAACTTTACCAGCCACTACGGAACTCTACGGGCCCCTACAGAACCCTGCAGAACCCTCCAGAAACTTACAGAATCCCACAGACTCCTACAGACTGCTGCGGGCACTTACTCAACCCTAGAGGACCCTACGGAACACTGCCAGCCCCTATGGAAGGAACCTTACGGGCCCCTACAGAACACTACTGGTTCCTGCGGTACTCTACAGGCCTCTAGGGAACCTACGAAGCTCTACGGAGCCCTATGGATCCTTACGGAACAGTACGGGCCCCTTCAGACCTCTGCGGGCACTTATGGAAACCTACAGGCCCCTACGGAACTGTACGAGACTCTACAGGCCCCTAGGGAACACCACAGGCCCCTACGGAACCGTACGAGACTCTACAGGCCCCTAGGGAACACCTCAGGCCCCTACGGAACCCTACACTACCCTCTGGAAACTTATGGCACCCTACAAGCTCCTACCAACCCCTGCGGGCACTTACACAACCCTACAGGCCCCTACGGAAATCTACGGGACTCCACGGGCCCCTAGGGAAGCCTACAGATTTCAACGGAACCCTACGAGCCCCTCTGGAACCCTACAGAACACTCCAGGACCCGACAGCACTCTACAAGACCCTTAGCAACACAACGGAACCTCACTAAAACCCTATGGGCTCCT
>NW_027414330.1:0-56922 GCF_964106895.1 Numenius arquata
CGCAGGGGTTGGTAGGAGCTTGTAGGGTGCCATATGTTTCCAGAGGGTTGTGTAGGGTTCCGTAGGGGCCTGTGGTGTTCCCTAGGGGCCTGTAGAGTCTCGTACAGTTCCGTAGGGTCCTGTAGGTTTCCATAAGCGCCCCGCAGAGGTCTGAAGGGGCCCGTACTGTGCCGTAAGGATCCATAGGGTTCCGTTGAGCTTCGTCGGTTCCCTAGAGTCCTGTGGAGTACCAGCAGGAGCCAGTAGTGTTCCGTAGGGTCCTCTAGGGTTGAGTAAGTGCCCGCAGGAGTCTGTAGGAATCCGTGGATTCTGTAAGGTTCTGGAGGGTTTCTGCAGGGTTCTGTAGGGGCCTGTAGAGTTCCGTAGTGGCTGGTAAAGTTCCGTAGGGCCCTGTGGGGTTCTGTATGGACCTGTAGGGTTCCATAGGGGCCTGCAGTGTTCTTTAAGTGCCCGTAGTGTCTGTACGGGTCTGTAGGGTTCCGTAGGGCACCTACAGTGTTCTGTAGGAGCCCACAGGGTTTTAGTGAGGTTCCGTTGTGTTGCTAAGGGTCTTGTAGAGTGCTGTCGGGTCCTGGAGTATTCTGTAGGGTTCCAGAGGGCCTTGTAGGGTTCCGTCGAAATCTGAAGGGTTCCCTAGGGGCCCGTAGAGTCCCATAGATTTCCGTAGGGGCCTGTAGGGTTGTTTAAAGTGCCCGCAGAAGTCTGTAAGGCGTCTGTGGGATTCTGTCAGATTCCGGAGGGTTCTGCAGGGTTCCGTAGGGACCCGTAGAGTTCCATAGTGGCTGGTAAAGTTCCGTAGGGCCCTGTGGGGTTCATCCTATGGACCTGTAGGGTTCCGTAGGGGCCTGCAGGGTTCTGGTAAGTGCCCGTAGGTGTCTGTACGGGTCTGTAGGGTTCCGTAGGCACCTGCAGTGTTTCTGTAGGAGCCCATAGGGTTTTAGTGAGGTTCCGTTGTGTTGCTAAGGGTCTGGTAGAGTGCTGTCGGGTCCTGGAGTGTTCTGTAGGGTTCCAGAGGGGCTGGTAGGGTTCCGTCGAAATCTGTAGGGTTCCCTAGGGGCCCGTAGAGTCCCGTAGATTGCCGTAGGGACTTGTAGGGTTGTGTAAGTGCTCGCAGGGGTTGGTAGGGAGCTTGTAGGGTGCCATATGTTTCCGGAGGGTTGTGTAGGGTTCCGTAGGGGGCCTGTGGTGTTCCCTAGGGGCCTGTAGAGTCTCGTACAGTTCCGTAGGGTCCTGTAGGTTTCCATAAGCGCCCGCAGAGGTCTGAAGGGGCCCCGTACTGTTTCCGTAAGGATCCATAGGGTTCCGTAGAACTTCGTAGGTTCCCTAGAGGCCTCTGGAGTACCACAGGAGCCAGTAGTGTTCCGTAGGGTCCTCTAGGGTTGAGTAAGTGCCCGCAGGAGTCTGTAGGGAATCCGTGGGGATTCTGAAAGGTTCTGGAGGGTTCTGCAGGGTTCCGTAGGGGCCCCTAGAGTTCCGTAGTGGCTGGTAAAGTTCCCCTAGGGCCCTGTACCGTTCCGTAACTGCCTGCAATGGTCTTTAGGCTTCCGTAAGGGCTGGTAGGGTTCCCATAAAGTTCCGTGGGTTCCTGCAGCGTCTGCAAGTGCCCGCAAGGGCCAGTAGGGGCCCACAGTGTTTCTGCCAGGTTCCGTAGAGATTCCGTAGGGGCCATATTTTTTCTGTAGTGGCTGGTAGTATTCTGTAGGGGTCTGTAGGTTTCCGTAGGCACCTACAGTGTTCTGTAGGAGCCCATAGGGTTTTAGTGAGGTTCCGTTGTGTTGCTAAGGGACTTGTAGAGTGCTGTCGGGTCCTGGAGTATATCTGTAGGGTTCCAGAGGGGCTCGTAGTGTTCCGTCGAAATCTGAAGGGTTCCTAGGGGCCCGTAGAGTCCCGTAGATTTCCGTAGGGACCCTGTAGGGTTATCGAAGTGCCGCAGGGGTTGGTAGGAGCTTGTAGGGTGCCATATGTTTCCCGGAGGGGGTTGTGTAGGGTTCCATAGGGGCCTGTGGTGTTCCCTAGGGGCCTGTAGAGTCTCGTACAGTTCGCGTAGGGTCCTGTAGGTTTCCATAAGCGCCCGCTGAGAGGTCTGAAGGGGCCCCTACTGTGGCCGTAAGGATCCATAGGGTTCCGTAGAGCTTCGTCGGTTCCCTAGAGTCCTGTGGAGTACCGCAGGAGCCAGTAGTGTTCCGTAGGGTCCTCTAGGGTTGAGTAAGTGCCCCGCAGGAGTCTGTAGGAATCCGTGGATTCTGTAAGGTTCTGGAGGGTTCTGCAGGGTTCTGTAGGGGCCTGTAGAGTTCCGTAGTGGCTGGTAACGTTCCGTAGGGCCCTGTGGGGTTCTGTATGGACCTGTAGGGTTCCATAGGGGCCTGCAGTGTTCTGTAAGTGCCCGTAGGTGTCTGTACGGGTCTGTAGGGTTCCGTAGGCACCACTAGTGTTCTGTAGGAGCCCACAGGGTTTTTAGTGAGGTTCCGTTGTGTTGCTAAGGGTCTTGTAGAGTGCTGTCGGGTCCTGGAGTATTCTGTAGGGTTCCAGAGGGCCTTGTAGGGTTCCGTCGAAATCTGAAGGGTTCCCTAGGGGCCCGTAGAGTGCCCATAGATTTCCGTAGGGGCCTGTAGGGTTGTTTAAGTGCCCGCAGAAGTCTGTAGGAGTCTGTGGGATTCTGTCAGATTCCGGAGGGTTCTGCAGGGTTCCGTAGGGACCCGTAGAGTTCCATAGTGGCTGTAAAGTTCCGTAGGGCCCTGTGGGGTTCTCTATGGACCTGTTAGGGTTCCGTAGGGGCCTGGCAGGGTTCTGTAAGTGCCCGTAGGTGTCTGTACGGGTCTGTAGGGTTCCGTAGGCACCTGCAGTGTTCTGTAGGAGCCCATAGGGTTTTAGTGAGGTTCCGTTGTGTTGCTAAGGGTCTGGTAGAGTGCTGTCGGGTCCTGGAGTGTTCTGTAGGGTTCCAGAGGGCCTCATAGGGGTTCCATCGAAATCTGAAGGGTTCCCTAGGGGGCCCGTAGAGTCCCGTAGATTGCCGTAGGGACTTGTAGGGTTGTGTAAGTGCTCGCAGGGGTTGGTAGGAGCTTGTAGGGTGCCATATGTTTCCAGAGGGTTGTGTAGGGTTCCGTAGGGGCCTGTGGTGTTCCCTAGGGGCCTGTAGAGTCTCGTACAGTTCCGTAGGGTCCTGTAGGTTTCCATAAGCGCCCGCAGAGGTCTGAAGGGGCCCGTACTGTGCCGTAGAGGATCCATAGGGTTCCGTAGAGCTTCGTAGGTTCCCTAGAGGCCTCTGGAGTACCACAGGAGCCAGTAGTGTTCCGTAGGGTCCTCTAGGGTTGAGTAAGTGCCCGCAGGAGTCTGTAGGAATCCGTGGGATTCTGAAAAGGTTCTGGAGGGTTCTGCAGGGTTCCGTAGGGGCCCTAGAGTTCCGTAGTGGCTGGTAAAGTTCCCTAGGGCCCTGTACGTTCCGTAACTGCCTGCCAATGGTCTTTAGGGCTTCCGTAAGGGCTGGTAGGGTTCCATAAAGTTCCGTGGGTTCCTGCAGAGTTCTGCAAGTGCCCGCAAGGGCCAGTAGGGGCCCACAGTGTTTCTGCAGGTTCCGTAGAGTTCCGTAGGGGCCATATTTTTCTGTAGTGGCTGGTAGTATTCTGTAGGGGTCTGTAGGTTTCCGTAGGCACCTACAGTGTTCTGTAGGAGCCCATAGGGTTTTAGTGAGGTTCCGTTGTGTTGGTAGGGGTCTTGTAGAGTGCTGTCGGGTCCTGGAGTATTCTGTAGGGTTCCAGAGGGGCTCGTAGGGTTCCGTCGAAATCTGAAGGGTTCCCTAGGGGCCCGTAGAGTCCCGTAGATTTCCGTAGGGACCTGTAGGGTTATGAAAGTGCCCGCAGGGGTTGGTAGGAGCTTGTAGGGTGCCATATGTTTCCGGAGGGTTGTGCAGGGTTCCGTAGGGGCCTGTGGTGTTTCCCTAGGGGCCTGTAGAGTCTCGTACAGTTCCGTAGGGGTCCTGTAGGTTTCCATAAGCGCCCGCAGAGGTCTGAAGGGGCCCGTACTGTGCCGTAAGGATCCATAGGGTTCCGTAGAGCTTCGTCGGTTCCCTAGAGTCCTGTGGAGTACCGCAGGAGCCAGTAGTGTTCCGTAGGGTCCTCTAGGGTTGAGTAAGTGCCCGCAGGAGTCTGTAGGAATCCGTGGGATTCTGTAAGGTTCTGGAGGGTTCTGCAGGGTTCTGTAGGGGCCTGTAGAGTTCCGTAGTGGCTGGTAAAGTTCCGTAGGGCCCTGTGGGGTTCTGTATGGACCTGTAGGGTTCCATAGGGGCCTGCAGTGTTCTGTAAGTGCCCGTAGGTGTCTGTACGGGTCCTGTAGGGTTCCGTAGGCACCTACAGTGTTCTGTAGGAGCCCACAGGGTTTTAGTGAGGTTCCGTTGTGTTGCTAAGGGTCTTGTAGAGTGCTGTCGGGTCCTGGAGTATTCTGTAGGGTTCCAGAGGGCCTTGTAGGGTTCCGTCGAAATCTGAAGGGTTCCCTAGGGGCCCGTAGAGTCCATAGATTTCCGTAGGGGCCTGTAGGGGTTGTTTAAGTGCCCGCAGAAGTCTGTAGGAGTCTGTGGGATTCTGTCAGATTCCGGAGGGTTCTGCAGGGTTCCGTAGGGACCCGTAGAGTTCCATAGTGGCTGGTAAAGTTCCGTAGGGCCCTGTGGGGTTCTCTATGGACCTGTAGGGTTCCGTAGGGGCCTGCAGGGTTCTGTAAGTGCCCGTAGGTGTCTGTACGGGTCTGTAGGGTTCCGTAGGCACCTGCAGTGTTCTGTAGGAGCCCATAGGGTTTTAGTGAGGTTCCGTTGTGTTGCTAAGGGTCTGGTAGAGTGCTGTCGGGTCCTGGAGTGTTCTGTAGGGTTCCAGAGGGGCTGGTAGGGTTCCGTCGAAATCTGAAGGGTTCCCTAGGGGCCCGTAGAGTCCCGTAGATTGCCGTAGGGACTTGTAGGGTTGTGTAAGTGCTCCGCAGGGGTTGGTAGGAGCTTGTAGGGTGCCATATGTTTCCAGAGGGTTGTGTAGGGTTCCGTAGGGGCCTGTGGTGTTCCCTAGGGGCCTGTAGAGTCTCGTACAGTTCCGCAGGGTCCTGTAGGTTTCCATAAGCGCCCGCAGAGGTCTGAAGGGGCCCGTACTGTGCCGTAAGGATCCATAGGGTTCCGTAGAGCTTCGTAGGTTCCCTAGAGGCCTCTGGAGTACCACAGGAGCCAGTAGTGTTCCGTAGGGTCCTCTAGGGTTGAGTAAGTGCCCGCAGGAGTCTGTAGGAATCCGTGGGATTCTGAAAGGTTCTGGAGGGTTCTGCAGGGTTCCGTAGGGTCCCGTAGAGTTCCGTAGTGGCTGGTAAAGTTCCCTAGGGCCCTGTACCGTTCCGTAACTGCCCTGCAATGGTCTTTAGGCTTCCGTAAGGGCTGGTAGGGGTTCCATAAAGTTCCGTGGGTTCCTGCAGAGTTCTGCAAGTGCCCGCAAGGGCCAGTAGGGGCCCACAGTGTTTCTGCCAGGTTCCGTAGAGTTCCGTAGGGGCCATATTTTTCTGTAGTGGCTGGTAGTATTCTGTAGGGGTCTGTAGGTTTCCGTAGGCACCTACAGTGTTCTGTAGGAGCCCATAGGGTTTTAGTGAGGTTCCGTTGTGTTGCTAAGGGTCTTGTAGAGTGCTGTCGGGGTCCTGGAGTATTCTGTAGGGTTCCAGAGGGGCTCGTAGGGTTCCGTCGGAAATCTGAAGGGTTCCCTAGGGGCCCGTAGAGTCCCGTAGATTTCCGTAGGGACCTGTAGGGTTATGAAAGTGGCCCGCAGGGGTTGGTAGGAGCTTGTAGGGGTGCCATATGTTTCCGGAGGGTTGTGCAGGGTTCCGTAGGGGCCTGTGGTGTTCCCTAGGGGCCTGTAGAGTCTCGTACAGTTCCGTAGGGTCCTGTAGGTTTCATAAGCGCCCGCAGAGGTCTGAAGGGGCCCGTACTGTGCCGTAAGGATCCATAGGGTTCCGTAGAGCTTCGTAGGTTCCCTAGAGGCCTCTGGAGTACCGCAGGAGCCAGCTAGTGTTCCGTAGGGTCCTCTAGGGTTGAGTAAGTGCCGCAGGAGTCTGTAGGAATCCGTGGGATTCTGTAAGGTTCTGGAGGGTTCTGCAGGGTTCTGTAGGGGCCTGTAGAGTTCCGTAGTGGCTGGTAAAGTTCCGTAGGGGCCCTGTGGGGTTCTGTATGGACCTGTAGGGTTCCATAGGGGCCTGCAGTGTTCTGTAAGTGCCCGTAGGTGTCTGTACGGGTCTGTAGGGTTCCGTAGGCACCTACAGTGTTCTGTAGGAGCCCACAGGGTTTAGTGAGGTTCCGTTGTGTTGCTAAGGGTCTTGTAGAGTGCTGTCGGGTCCTGGAGTATTCTGTAGGGTTCCAGAGGGCCTTGTAGGGTTCCGTCGAAATCTGAAGGGTTCCCTAGGGGCCCGTAGAGTCCCATAGATTTCCGTAGGGGCCTGTAGGGTTTTTTAAGTGCCCGCAGAAGTCTGTAGAGTCTGTGGGATTCTGTCAGATTCCGGAGGGTTCTGCAGGGTTCCGTAGGGACCCGTAGAGTTCCATAGTGGCTGGTAAAGTTCCGTAGGGCCCCTGTGGGGTTCTGTATGGAGCACCTGTAGGGTTCCGTAGGGGCCTGCAGGGTTCTGTAAGTGCCCGTAGGTGTCTGTACGGGTCTGTAGGGTTCCGTAGGCACCTGCAGTGTTCTGTAGGAGCCCATAGGGTTTTAGTGAGGTTCCGTTGTGTTGCTAAGGGTCTGGTAGAGTGCTGTCGGGTCCTGGAGTGTTCTGTAGGGTTCCAGAGGGGCGTGGTAGGGTTCCGTCGAAATCTGTAGGGTTCCCTAGGGGCCCGTAGAGTCCCGTAGATTGCCGTAGGGACTTGTAGGGTTGTGTAAGTGCTCGCAGGGGTTGGTAGGAGCTTGTAGGGTGCCATATGTTTCCGGAGGGTTGTGTAGGGTTCCGTAGGGGCCTGTGGTGTTCCCTAGGGGCCTGTAGAGTCTCGTACAGTTCCGTAGGGGCCTGTAGGTTTCCATAGCGCCCGCAGAGGTCTGAAGGGGCCCGTACTGTGCCGTAAGGATCCATAGGGTTCCGTAGAGCTTCGTCGGTTCCCTAGAGGCCTCTGGAGTACCGCAGGAGCCAGTAGTGTTCCGTAGGGTCCTCTAGGGTTGAGTAAGTGCCCGCAGGAGTCTGTAGGAATCCGTGGGATTCTGAAAGGTTCTGGAGGGTTCTGCAGGGTTCCGTAGGGGCCCCTAGAGTTCCGTAGTGGCTGGTAAAGTTCCCTAGGGCCCTGTACCGTTCCGTAACTGCCTGCAATGGTCTTTAGGCTTCCGTAAGGGCTGGTAGGGTTCCATAAAGTTCCGTGGGTTCCTGCAGAGTTCTGCAAGTGCCCGCAAGGGCCAGTAGGGGCCCACAGTGTTTCTGCCAGGTTCCGTAGAGTTCCGTAGGGGCCATATTTTTCTGTAGTGGCTGGTAGTTATTCTGTAGGGGTCTGTAGGTTTCCGTAGGCACCTACAGTGTTCTGTAGGAGCCCATAGGGTTTTAGTGAGGTTCCGTTGTGTTGCTAAGGGTCTTGTAGAGTGCTGTCGGGTCCTGGAGTATTCTGTAGGGTTCCAGAGGGGCTCGTAGGGTTCCGTCGAAATCTGAAGGGTTCCCTAGGGGCCCGTAGAGTCCCGTAGATTTCCGTAGGGACCTGTAGGGTTAAGAAAGTGCCCGCAGGGGTTGGGTAGGAGCTTGTAGGGTGCCATATGTTTCCGGAGGGTTGTGCAGGGTTCCGTAGGGGCCTGTGTGTTCCCTAGGGGCCTGTAGAGTCTCGTACAGTTCCGTAGGGTCCTGTAGGTTTCCATAAGCGCCCGCAGAGGTCTGAAGGGGCCCGTACTGTGCCGTAAGGATCCATAGGGTTCCGTAGAGCTTCGTCGGTTCCCTAGAGTCCTGTGGGAGTACCGCAGGAGCCAGTAGTGTTCCGTAGGGTCCTCTAGGGTTGAGTAAGTGCCCGCAGGAGTCTGTAGGAATCCGTGGGATTCTGTAAGGTTCTGGAGGGTTCTGCAGGGTTCTGTAGGGGCCTGTAGAGTTCCGTAGTGGCTGGTAAAGTTCCGTAGGGCCCTGTGGGGTTCTGTATGGACCTGTAGGGTTCCATAGGGGCCTGCAGTGTTCTGTAAGTGCCGTAGGTGTCTGTACGGGTCTGTAGGGTTCCGTAGGCACCTACAGTGTTCTGTAGGAGCCCACAGGGTTTTAGTGAGGTTCCGTTGTGTTGCTAAGGGTCTTGTAGAGTGCTGTCGGGTCCTGGAGTATTCTGTAGGGTTCCAGAGGGGCCTTGTAGGGTTCCGTCGAAATCTGAAGGGTTCCCTAGGGGCCCGTAGAGTCCCGTAGATTGCCGTAGGGACTTGTAGGGTTGTGTAAGTGCTCGCAGGGGGTTGGTAGGAGCTTGTAGGGTGCCATATGTTTCCGGAGGGTTGTGTAGGGTTCCGTAGGGGCCTGTGGTGTTCCCTAGGGGCCCTGTAGAGTCTCGTACAGTTCCGTAGGGGTCCTGTAGTTTCCATAAGCGCCCGCAGAGGTCTGAAGGGGCCCGTACTGTTCCGTAAGGATCCATAGGGTTCCGTAGAACTTCGTAGGTTCCCTAGAGGCCTCTGGAGTACCACAGGAGCCAGTAGTGTTCCGTAGGGTCCTCTAGGGTTGAGTAAGTGCCCGCAGGAGTCTGTAGGAATCCGTGGGATTCTGTAAGGGTTCTGGAGGGTTCTGTACAGGGTTCCGTAGGGGCCCCGTAGAGTTCCGTAGTGGCTGGTAAAGTTCCGTAGGGCCCTGTGGGGTTCTGTATGGACCTGTAGGGTTCCGTAGGGCCTGCAGGGTTCTGTAAGTGCCCATAGGTGTCTGTAGGGGTCTGTAGGGTTCCGTAGGCACCTACAGTGTTCTGTAGGAGCCCATAGGTTTTAGTGAGGTTCCGTTGTGTTGCTAAGGGTCTTGTAGAGTTCTGTCGGGTCCTGGAGTATTCTGTAGGGTTCCAGAGGGGCTCATAGGGTTCCATCAAAATCTGAAGGGTTCCCTAGGGGTCCATAGAGTCCCGTAGATTTCTGTAGGGACCTGTAGGGTTGTGTAAGTGCCCGCAGAAGTCTGTAGGAGTCTGTGGGATTCTGTAAGGTTCTGGAGGGTTCTGTAGGGTTCTGTAGGGACCCCTAGAGTTCCGTAGTGGCTGGTAAAGTTCCGTAGGGCCCTGTGGGGTTCTGTATGGGACCTGTAGGGTTCCGTAGGGGTCTGTAGGGTTCCGTAGGCACCTGCAGTGTTCTGTAGGAGCCCATAGGGTTTTAGTGAGGTTCCGTTGTGTTGCTAAGGGTCTTGTAGAGTGCTGTCGGGTCCTGGGAGTATTCTGTAGGGTTCCAGAGGGCCTCGTAGGGTTCCGTCGAAATCTGAAGGGTTCCCTAGGGGCCCGTAGAGTCCCGTAGATTTCCGTAGGGACCTGTAGGGTTATGTAAGTGCCCGCAGGGGTTGGGTAGGAGCTTGTAGGGTGCGATATGCTTCCGGAGGGTTGTGTAGGGTTCCGTAGGGGCCTGTGGTGTTCCCTAGGGGCCTGTAGAGTCTCGTACAGTTCCGTAGGGTCCTGTAGGTTTCCATAAGCGCCCGCCAGAGGTCTGAAGGGGCCCGTACTGTTCCGTAAGGATCCATGGGTTCCGTAGAGCTTCGTAGGTTCCCTAGAGGCCTCTGGAGTACCGCAGGAGCCAGTAGTGTTCCGTAGGGTCCTCTAGGGTTGAGTAAGTGCCCGCAGGAGTCTGTAGGAATCCGTGGGATTCTGTAAGGTTCTGGAGGGTTCCGCAGGGTTCCGTAGGGGCCCGTAGAGTTCCGTAGTGGCTGGTAAAGTTCCGTAGGGCCCTGTGGGGTTCTGTGATGGACCTGTAGGGTTCCGTAGGGGCCTGCAGGGTTCCGTAAGTGCCCATAGGTGTCTGTAGGGGTCTGTAGGGTTCCGTAGGCACCTACAGTGTTCTGTAGGAGCCCATAAGGTTTTAGTGAGGTTCCGTTGTGTTGCTAAGGGTCTTGTAGAGTGCTGTCAGGTCCTGGAGTATTCTGTAGGGGTTCCAGAGGGCCTCGTAGGGTTCCATCGAAATCTATAGGGGCTTCCCTAGGGGCCCCATAGAGTCCCGTAGATTTCCGTAGGGACCTGTAGGGTTGTGTAAGTGCCCGCAGAAGTCTGTAGGAGTCTGTGGGATTCTCTAAGGTTGCGGAGGGTTCTGCAGGGTTCCGTAGGGACCCGTAGAGTTCCGTAGTGGCTGGTAAATTTCCCGTAGGGCCCTGTGGGGTTCTGTATGGACCTGTAGGGTTCCGTAGGGGCCTGCAGGGTTCCGTAAGTGCCCGCAGGTGTCTGTAGGGTTCCGTAGGGGTCTGTAGGGTTCCGTAGGCACCTGCAGTGTTCTGTAGGAGCCCATAGGGTTTTAGTGAGGTTCCGTTGTGTTGCTAAGGGTCTTGTAGAGTTCTGGTCGGGGTCCTGGAGTATTCTGTAGGGTTCCAGAGGGGCTCATAGGGTTCCATCAAAATCTGAAGGGTTCCCTAGGGGTCCATAGAGTCCCGTAGATTTCTGTAGGGACCTGTAGGGTTGTGTAAGTGCCCGCAGAAGTCTGTAGGAGTCTGTGGGATTCTGTAAGGTTCTGGCAGGGTTCTGTAGGGTTCTGTAGGGACCCGTAGAGTTCCGTAGTGGCTGGTAAAGTTCCGTAGGGCCTGTGGGGTTCTGTATGGACCTGTAGGGTTCCGTAGGGGCCTGCAGGGTTCCGTAAGTGCCCGCAGGTGTCTGTAGGGTTCCGTAGGGGTCTGTAGGGTTCCGTAGGCACCTGCAGTGTTCTGTAGGAGCCCATAGGGTTTTAGTGAGGTTCCGTTGTGTTGCTAAGGGTCTTGTAGAGTGCTGTCGGGTCCTGGAGTATTCTGTAGGGTTCCAGAGGGCCTCGTAGTGTTCCGTCGAAATCTGAAGGGTTCCCTAGGGGCCCGTAGAGTCCCGTAGATTTCCGTAGGGACCTGTAGGGTTATGAAAGTGCCCGCAGGGGTTGGTAGTAGCTTGTAGGGTGCCATATGCTTCCGGAGGGTTGTGTAGGGTTCCGTAGGGGCCTGTGGTGTTCCCAAGGGGCCTGTAGAGTCTCGTACAGTTCCGTAGGGTCCTGTAGGTTTCCATAAGCCACCCGCAGAGGTCTGAAGGGGCCCGTACTGTTCTCGTAAGGATCCATGGGGTTCCGTAGAGCTTCGTAGGTTCCCTAGAGGCCTCTGGAGTACCGCAGGAGCCAGTAGTGTTCGTAGGGTCCTCTAGGGTTGAGTAAGTGCCCGCAGGAGTCTGTAGGAATCCGTGGGATTCTGTAAGGTTCTGGAGGGTTCTGCAGGGTTCCGTAGGGGCCCGTAGAGTTCGTAGTGGCTGGTAAAGTTCCGTAGGGCCCCTGTGGGGTTCTGTATGGACCTGTAGGGGTTCCGTAGGGGCCTGCAGGTTCTGTAAGTGCCCATAGGTGTCTGTAGGGGTCTGTAGGGTTCCGTAGGCACCTACAGTGTTCTGTAGGAGCCCATAAGGTTTTAGTGAGGTTCCGTTGTGTTGCTAAGGGTCTTGTAGAGTTCTGTCGGGTCCTGGAGTATTCTGTAGGGTTCCAGAGGGGCTCATAGGGTTCCATCAAAATCTGAAGGGTTCCCTAGGGGTCCATAGAGTCCCGTAGATTTCTGTAGGGACCTGTAGGGTTGTGTAAGTGCCCGCAGAAGTCTGTAGGAGTCTGTGGGATTCTGTAAGGTTCTGGAGGGTTCTGTAGGGTTCTGTAGGGACCCCTAGAGTTCCGTAGTGGCTGGTAAAGTTCCGTAGGGCCCTGTGGGGTTCTGTATGGACCTGTAGGGTTCCGTAGGGGTCTGTAGGGTTCCGTAGGCACCTGCAGTGTTCTGTAGGAGCCCATAGGGTTTTAGTGAGGTTCCGTTGTGTTGCTAAGGGTCTTGTAGAGTGCTGTCGGGTCCTGGAGTATTCTGTAGGGTTCCAGAGGGCCTCGTAGGGTTCCGTCGAAATCTGAAGGGTTCCCTAGGGGCCCGTAGAGTCCCGTAGATTTCCGTAGGGACCTGTAGGGTTATGTAAGTGCCCGCAGGGGTTGGTAGGAGCTTGTAGGGTGCGATATGCTTCCGGAGGGTTGTGTACGGTTCCGTAGGGGCCTGTGGTGTTCCCTAGGGGCCTGTAGAGTCTCGTACAGTTCCGTAGGGTCCTGTAGGTTTCCATAAGCGCCCGCAGAGGTCTGAAGGGGCCCGTACTGTTCCGTAAGGATCCATGGGGTTCCGTAGAGCTTCGTAGGTTCCCTAGAGGCCTCTGGAGTACCGCAGGAGCCAGTAGTGTTCCGTAGGGTCCTCTAGGGTTGAGTAAGTGCCCGCAGGAGTCTGTAGGAATCCGTGGGATTCTGTAAGGTTCTGGAGGGTTCTGCAGGGTTCCGTAGGGGCCCGTAGAGTTCCGTAGTGGCTGGTAAAGTTCCGTAGGGCCCTGTGGGGTTCTGTATGGACCTGTAGGGTTCCGTAGGGGCCTGCAGGGTTCCGTAAGTGCCCATAGGTGTCTGTAGGGGTCTGTAGGGTTCCGTAGGCACCTACAGTGTTCTGTAGGAGCCCATAAGGTTTTAGTGAGGTTCCGTTGTGTTGCTAAGGGTCTTGTAGAGTGCTGTCAGGTCCTGGAGTATTCTGTAGGGTTCCAGAGGGCCTCGTAGGGTTCCATCGAAATCTATAGGGTTCCCTAGGGGCCCATAGAGTCCCGTACATTTCCGTAGGGACCTGTAGGGTTGTGTAAGTGCCCGCAGAAGTCTGTAGGAGTCTGTGGGATTCTCTAAGGTTGCGGAGGGTTCTGCAGGGTTCCGTAGGGACCCGTAGAGTTCCGTAGTGGCTGGTAAATTTCCGTAGGGCCCTGTGGGGTTCTGTATGGACCTGTAGGGTTCCGTAGGGGCCTGCAGGGTTCCGTAAGTGCCCGCAGGTGTCTGTAGGGTTCCGTAGGGGTCTGTAGGGTTCCGTAGGCACCTGCAGTGTTCTGTAGGAGCCCATAGGGTTTTAGTGAGGTTCCGTTGTGTTGCTAAGGGTCTTGTAGAGTTCTGTCGGGTCCTGGAGTATTCTGTAGGGTTCCAGAGGGGCTCATAGGGTTCCATCAAAATCTGAAGGGTTCCCTAGGGGTCCATAGAGTCCCGTAGATTTCTGTAGGGACCTGTAGGGTTGTGTAAGTGCCCGCAGAAGTCTGTAGGAGTCTGTGGGATTCTGTAAGGTTCTGGAGGGTTCTGTAGGGTTCTGTAGGGACCCCTAGAGTTCCGTAGTGGCTGGTAAATTTCCGTAGGGCCCTGTGGGGTTCTGTATGGACCTGTAGGGTTCCGTAGGGGTCTGTAGGGTTCCGTAGGCACCTGCAGTGTTCTGTAGGAGCCCATAGGGTTTTAGTGAGGTTCCGTTGTGTTGCTAAGGGTCTTGTAGAGTGCTGTCGGGTCCTGGAGTATTCTGTAGGGTTCCAGAGGGCCTCGTAGGGTTCCGTCGAAATCTGAAGGGTTCCCTAGGGGCCCGTAGAGTCCCGTAGATTTCCGTAGGGACCTGTAGGGTTATGTAAGTGCCCGCAGGGGTTGGTAGGAGCTTGTAGGGTGCGATATGCTTCCGGAGGGTTGTGTACGGTTCCGTAGGGGCCTGTGGTGTTCCCTAGGGGCCTGTAGAGTCTCGTACAGTTCCGTAGGGTCCTGTAGGTTTCCATAAGCGCCCGCAGAGGTCTGAAGGGGCCCGTACTGTTCCGTAAGGATCCATGGGGTTCCGTAGAGCTTCGTAGGTTCCCTAGAGGCCTCTGGAGTACCGCAGGAGCCAGTAGTGTTCCGTAGGGTCCTCTAGGGTTGAGTAAGTGCCCGCAGGAGTCTGTAGGAATCCGTGGGATTCTGTAAGGTTCTGGAGGGTTCTGCAGGGTTCCGTAGGGGCCCGTAGAGTTCCGTAGTGGCTGGTAAAGTTCCGTAGGGCCCTGTGGGGTTCTGTATGGACCTGTAGGGTTCCGTAGGGGCCTGCAGGGTTCCGTAAGTGCCCATAGGTGTCTGTAGGGGTCTGTAGGGTTCCGTAGGCACCTACAGTGTTCTGTAGGAGCCCATAAGGTTTTAGTGAGGTTCCGTTGTGTTGCTAAGGGTCTTGTAGAGTGCTGTCAGGTCCTGGAGTATTCTGTAGGGTTCCAGAGGGCCTCGTAGGGTTCCATCGAAATCTATAGGGTTCCCTAGGGGCCCATAGAGTCCCGTACATTTCCGTAGGGACCTGTAGGGTTGTGTAAGTGCCCGCAGAAGTCTGTAGGAGTCTGTGGGATTCTCTAAGGTTGCGGAGGGTTCTGCAGGGTTCCGTAGGGACCCGTAGAGTTCCGTAGTGGCTGGTAAATTTCCGTAGGGCCCTGTGGGGTTCTGTATGGACCTGTAGGGTTCCGTAGGGGCCTGCAGGGTTCCGTAAGTGCCCGCAGGTGTCTGTAGGGTTCCGTAGGGGTCTGTAGGGTTCCGTAGGCACCTGCAGTGTTCTGTAGGAGCCCATAGGGTTTTAGTGAGGTTCCGTTGTGTTGCTAAGGGTCTTGTAGAGTTCTGTCGGGTCCTGGAGTATTCTGTAGGGTTCCAGAGGGGCTCATAGGGTTCCATCAAAATCTGAAGGGTTCCCTAGGGGTCCATAGAGTCCCGTAGATTTCTGTAGGGACCTGTAGGGTTGTGTAAGTGCCCGCAGAAGTCTGTAGGAGTCTGTGGGATTCTGTAAGGTTCTGGAGGGTTCTGTAGGGTTCTGTAGGGACCCGTAGAGTTCCGTAGTGGCTGGTAAATTTCCGTAGGGCCCTGTGGGGTTCTGTATGGACCTGTAGGGTTCCGTAGGGGCCTGCAGGGTTCCGTAAGTGCCCGCAGGTGTCTGTAGGGTTCCGTAGGGGTCTGTAGGGTTCCGTAGGCACCTGCAGTGTTCTGTAGGAGCCCATAGGGTTTTAGTGAGGTTCCGTTGTGTTGCTAAGGGTCTTGTAGAGTGCTGTCGGGTCCTGGAGTATTCTGTAGGGTTCCAGAGGGCCTCGTAGGGTTCCGTCGAAATCTGAAGGGTTCCCTAGGGGCCCGTAGAGTCCCGTAGATTTCCGTAGGGACCTGTAGGGTTATGTAAGTGCCCGCAGGGGTTGGTAGTAGCTTGTAGGGTGCCATATGCTTCCGGAGGGTTGTGTAGGGTTCCGTAGGGGCCTGTGGTGTTCCCAAGGGGCCTGTAGAGTCTCGTACAGTTCCGTAGGGTCCTGTAGGTTTCCATAAGCACCCGCAGAGGTCTGAAGGGGCCCGTACTGTTCCGTAAGGATCCATGGGGTTCCGTAGAGCTTCGTAGGTTCCCTAGAGGCCTCTGGAGTACCGCAGGAGCCAGTAGTGTTCCGTAGGGTCCTCTAGGGTTGAGTAAGTGCCCGCAGGAGTCTGTAGGAATCCGTGGGATTCTGTAAGGTTCTGGAGGGTTCTGCAGGGTTCCGTAGGGGCCCGTAGAGTTCCGTAGTGGCTGGTAAAGTTCCGTAGGGCCCTGTGGGGTTCTGTATGGACCTGTAGGGTTCCGTAGGGGCCTGCAGGGTTCTGTAAGTGCCCATAGGTGTCTGTAGGGGTCTGTAGGGTTCCGTAGGCACCTACAGTGTTCTGTAGGAGCCCATAAGGTTTTAGTGAGGTTCCGTTGTGTTGCTAAGGGTCTTGTAGAGTTCTGTCGGGTCCTGGAGTATTCTGTAGGGTTCCAGAGGGGCTCATAGGGTTCCATCAAAATCTGAAGGGTTCCCTAGGGGTCCATAGAGTCCCGTAGATTTCTGTAGGGACCTGTAGGGTTGTGTAAGTGCCCGCAGAAGTCTGTAGGAGTCTGTGGGATTCTGTAAGGTTCTGGAGGGTTCTGTAGGGTTCTGTAGGGACCCCTAGAGTTCCGTAGTGGCTGGTAAAGTTCCGTAGGGCCCTGTGGGGTTCTGTATGGACCTGTAGGGTTCCGTAGGGGTCTGTAGGGTTCCGTAGGCACCTGCAGTGTTCTGTAGGAGCCCATAGGGTTTTAGTGAGGTTCCGTTGTGTTGCTAAGGGTCTTGTAGAGTGCTGTCGGGTCCTGGAGTATTCTGTAGGGTTCCAGAGGGCCTCGTAGGGTTCCGTCGAAATCTGAAGGGTTCCCTAGGGGCCCGTAGAGTCCCGTAGATTTCCGTAGGGACCTGTAGGGTTATGTAAGTGCCCGCAGGGGTTGGTAGGAGCTTGTAGGGTGCGATATGCTTCCGGAGGGTTGTGTAGGGTTCCGTAGGGGCCTGTGGTGTTCCCTAGGGGCCTGTAGAGTCTCGTACAGTTCCGTAGGGTCCTGTAGGTTTCCATAAGCGCCCGCAGAGGTCTGAAGGGGCCCGTACTGTTCCGTAAGGATCCATGGGGTTCCGTAGAGCTTCGTAGGTTCCCTAGAGGCCTCTGGAGTACCGCAGGAGCCAGTAGTGTTCCGTAGGGTCCTCTAGGGTTGAGTAAGTGCCCGCAGGAGTCTGTAGGAATCCGTGGGATTCTGTAAGGTTCTGGAGGGTTCTGCAGGGTTCCGTAGGGGCCCGTAGAGTTCCGTAGTGGCTGGTAAAGTTCCGTAGGGCCCTGTGGGGTTCTGTATGGACCTGTAGGGTTCCGTAGGGGCCTGCAGGGTTCTGTAAGTGCCCATAGGTGTCTGTAGGGGTCTGTAGGGTTCCGTAGGGGCCTGCAGGGTTCTGTAAGTGCCCATAGGTGTCTGTAGGGGTCTGTAGGGTTCCGTAGGCACCTGCAGTGTTCTGTAGGAGCCCTTAGGGTTTTAGTGAGGTTCCGTTGTGTTGCTAAGGGTCTTGTAGAGTTCTGTCGGGTCCTGGAGTATTCTGTAGGGTTCCAGAGGGGCTCATAGGGTTCCATCAAAATCTGAAGGGTTCCCTAGGGGTCCATAGAGTCCCGTAGATTTCTGTAGGGACCTGTAGGGTTGTGTAAGTGCCCGCAGAAGTCTGTAGGAGTCTGTGGGATTCTGTAAGGTTCTGGAGGGTTCTGTAGGGTTCTGTAGGGACCCGTAGAGTTCCGTAGTGGCTGGTAAAGTTCCGTAGGGCCCTGTGGGGTTCTGTATGGACCTGTAGGGTTCCGTAGGGGCCTGCAGGGTTCCGTAAGTGCCCGCAGGTGTCTGTAGGGTTCCGTAGGGGTCTGTAGGGTTCCGTAGGCACCTGCAGTGTTCTGTAGGAGCCCATAGGGTTTTAGTGAGGTTCCGTTGTGTTGCTAAGGGTCTTGTAGAGTGCTGTCGGGTCCTGGAGTATTCTGTAGGGTTCCAGAGGGCCTCGTAGGGTTCCGTCGAAATCTGAAGGGTTCCCTAGGGGCCCGTAGAGTCCCGTAGATTTCCGTAGGGACCTGTAGGGTTATGTAAGTGCCCGCAGGGGTTGGTAGGAGCTTGTAGGGTGCCATATGCTTCTGGAGGGTTGTGTAGGGTTCCGTAGGGGCCTGTGGTGTTCCCTAGGGGCCTGTAGAGTCTCGTACAGTTCCGTAGGGTCCTGTAGGTTTCCATAAGCACCCGCAGAGGTCTGAAGGGGCCCGTACTGTTCCGTAAGGATCCATGGGGTTCCGTAGAGCTTCGTAGGTTCCCTAGAGGCCTCTGGAGTACCGCAGGAGCCAGTAGTGTTCCGTAGGGTCCTCTAGGGTTGAGTAAGTGCCCGCAGGAGTCTGTAGGAATCCGTGGGATTCTGTAAGGTTCTGGAGGGTTCTGCAGGGTTCCGTAGGGGCCCGTAGAGTTCCGTAGTGGCTGGTAAAGTTCCGTAGGGCCCTGTGGGGTTCTGTATGGACCTGTAGGGTTCCGTAGGGGCCTGCAGGGTTCTGTAAGTGCCCATAGGTGTCTGTAGGGGTCTGTAGGGTTCCGTAGGCACCTACAGTGTTCTGTAGGAGCCCATAAGGTTTTAGTGAGGTTCCGTTGTGTTGCTAAGGGTCTTGTAGAGTTCTGTCGGGTCCTGGAGTATTCTGTAGGGTTCCAGAGGGGCTCATAGGGTTCCATCAAAATCTGAAGGGTTCCCTAGGGGTCCATAGAGTCCCGTAGATTTCTGTAGGGACCTGTAGGGTTGTGTAAGTGCCCGCAGAAGTCTGTAGGAGTCTGTGGGATTCTGTAAGGTTCTGGAGGGTTCTGTAGGGTTCTGTAGGGACCCGTAGAGTTCCGTAGTGGCTGGTAAATTTCCGTAGGGCCCTGTGGGGTTCTGTATGGACCTGTAGGGTTCCGTAGGGGCCTGCAGGGTTCCGTAAGTGCCCGCAGGTGTCTGTAGGGTTCCGTAGGGGTCTGTAGGGTTCCGTAGGCACCTGCAGTGTTCTGTAGGAGCCCATAGGGTTTTAGTGAGGTTCCGTTGTGTTGCTAAGGGTCTTGTAGAGTGCTGTCGGGTCCTGGAGTATTCTGTAGGGTTCCAGAGGGCCTCGTAGGGTTCCGTCGAAATCTGAAGGGTTCCCTAGGGGTCCATAGAGTCCCGTAGATTTCTGTAGGGACCTGTAGGGTTATGTAAGTGCCCGCAGGGGTTGGTAGGAGCTTGTAGGGTGCCATATGCTTCCGGAGGGTTGTGTAGGGTTCCGTAGGGGCCTGTGGTGTTCCCTAGGGGCCTGTAGAGTCTCGTACAGTTCTGTAGGGTCCTGTAGGTTTCCATAAGCGCCCGCAGAGGTCTGAAGGGGCCCGTACTGTTCCGTAAGGATCCATAGGGTTCCGTAGAGCTTCGTAGGTTCCCTAGAGGCCTCTGGAGTACCGCAGGAGCCAGTAGTGTTCCGTAGGGTCCTCTAGGGTTGAGTAAGTGCCCGCAGGAGTCTGTAGGAATCCGTGGGATTCTGTAAGGTTCTGGAGGGTTCTGCAGGGTTCCGTAGGGGCCCGTAGAGTTCCGTAGTGGCTGGTAAAGTTCCGTAGGGCCCTGTGGGGTTCTGTATGGACCTGTAGGGTTCCGTAGGGGCCTGCAGGGTTCTGTAAGTGCCCATAGGTGTCTGTAGGGGTCTGTAGGGTTCCGTAGGCACCTGCAGTGTTCTGTAGGAGCCCTTAGGGTTTTAGTGAGGTTCCGTTGTGTTGCTAAGGGTCTTGTAGAGTTCTGTCGGGTCCTGGAGTATTCTGTAGGGTTCCAGAGGGGCTCATAGGGTTCCATCAAAATCTGAAGGGTTCCCTAGGGGTCCATAGAGTCCCGTAGATTTCTGTAGGGACCTGTAGGGTTGTGTAAGTGCCCGCAGAAGTCTGTAGGAGTCTGTGGGATTCTGTAAGGTTCTGGAGGGTTCTGTAGGGTTCTGTAGGGACCCGTAGAGTTCCGTAGTGGCTGGTAAAGTTCCGAAGGGCCCTGTGGGGTTCTGTATGGACCTGTAGGGTTCCGTAGGGGCCTGCAGGGTTCCGTAAGTGCCCGCAGGTGTCTGTAGGGTTCCGTAGGGGTCTGTAGGGTTCCGTAGGCACCTGCAGTGTTCTGTAGGAGCCCATAGGGTTTTAGTGAGGTTCCATTGTGTTGCTAAGGGTCTTGTAGAGTGCTGTCGGGTCCTGGAGTATTCTGTAGGGTTCCAGAGGGCCTCGTAGGGTTCCGTCGAAATCTGAAGGGTTCCCTAGGGGCCCGTAGAGTCCCGTAGATTTCCGTAGGGACCTGTAGGGTTATGTAAGTGCCCGCAGGGGTTGGTAGGAGCTTGTAGGGTGCGATATGCTTCCGGAGGGTTGTGTAGGGTTCCGTAGGGGCCTGTGGTGTTCCCTAGGGGCCTGTAGAGTCTCGTACAGTTCCATAGGGTCCTGTAGGTTTCCATAAGCGCCCGCAGAGGTCTGAAGGGGCCCGTACTGTTCCGTAAGGATCCATGGGGTTCCATAGAGCTTCGTAGGTTCCCTAGAGGCCTCTGGAGTACCGCAGGAGCCAGTAGTGTTCCGTAGGGTCCTCTAGGGTTGAGTAAGTGCCCGCAGGAGTCTGTAGGAATCCGTGGGATTCTGTAAGGTTCTGGAGGGTTCTGCAGGGTTCCGTAAAGGCCCGTAGAGTTCCGTAGTGGCTGGTAAAGTTCCGTAGGGCCCTGTGGGGTTCTGTATGGACCTGTAGGGTTCCGTAGGGGCCTGCAGGGTTCCGTAAGTGCCCATAGGTGTCTGTAGGGGTCTGTAGGGTTCCGTAGGCACCTACAGTGTTCTGTAGGAGCCCATAAGGTTTTAGTGAGGTTCCGTTGTGTTGCTAAGGGTCTTGTAGAGTGCTGTCAGGTCCTGGAGTATTCTGTAGGGTTCCAGAGGGCCTCGTAGGGTTCCATCGAAATCTATAGGGTTCCCTAGGGGCCCATAGAGTCCCGTACATTTCCGTAGGGACCTGTAGGGTTGTGTAAGTGCCCGCAGAAGTCTGTAGGAGTCTGTGGGATTCTCTAAGGTTGCGGAGGGTTCTGCAGGGTTCCGTAGGGACCCGTAGAGTTCCGTAGTGGCTGGTAAATTTCCGTAGGGCCCTGTGGGGTTCTGTATGGACCTGTAGGGTTCCGTAGGGGCCTGCAGGGTTCCGTAAGTGCCCGCAGGTGTCTGTAGGGTTCCGTAGGGGTCTGTAGGGTTCCGTAGGCACCTGCAGTGTTCTGTAGGAGCCCATAGGGTTTTAGTGAGGTTCCGTTGTGTTGCTAAGGGTCTTGTAGAGTGCTGTCAGGTCCTGGAGTATTCTGTAGGGTTCCAGAGGGCCTTGTAGGGTTCCGTCGAAATCTGAAGGGTTCCCTAGGGGCCCGTAGAGTCCCGTAGATTTCCGTAGGGACCTGTAGGGTTATGTAAGTGCCCGCAGGGGTTGGTAGGAGCTTGTAGGGTGCCATATGTTTCCGGAGGGTTGTGTAGGGTTCCGTAGGGGCCTGTGGTGTTCCCTAGGGGCCTGTAGAGTCTCGTACAGTTCCGTAGGGTCCTGTAGGTTTCCATAAGCGCCCGCAGAGGTCTGAAGGGGCCCGTACTGTTCCGTAAGGATCCATGGGGTTCCGTAGAGCTTCGTAGGTTCCCTAGAGGCCTCTGGAGTACCGCAGGAGCCAGTAGTGTTCCGTAGGGTCCTCTAGGGTTGAGTAAGTGCCCGCAGGAGTCTGTAGGAATCCGTGGGATTCTGTAAGGTTCTGGAGGGTTCTGCAGGGTTCCGTAAAGGCCCGTAGAGTTCCGTAGTGGCTGGTAAAGTTCCGTAGGGCCCTGTGGGGTTCTGTATGGACCTGTAGGGTTCCGTAGGGGCCTGCAGGGTTCTGTAAGTGCCCATAGGTGTCTGTAGGGGTCTGTAGGGTTCCGTAGGCACCTGCAGTGTTCTGTAGGAGCCCTTAGGGTTTTAGTGAGGTTCCGTTGTGTTGCTAAGGGTCTTGTAGAGTTCTGTCGGGTCCTGGAGTATTCTGTAGGGTTCCAGAGGGGCTCATAGGGTTCCATCAAAATCTGAAGGGTTCCCTAGGGGTCCATAGAGTCCCGTAGATTTCTGTAGGGACCTGTAGGGTTGTGTAAGTGCCCGCAGAAGTCTGTAGGAGTCTGTGGGATTCTGTAAGGTTCTGGAGGGTTCTGTAGGGTTCTGTAGGGACCCGTAGAGTTCCGTAGTGGCTGGTAAATTTCCGTAGGGCCCTGTGGGGTTCTGTATGGACCTGTAGGGTTCCGTAGGGGCCTGCAGGGTTCCGTAAGTGCCCGCAGGTGTCTGTAGGGTTCCGTAGGGGTCTGTAGGGTTCCGTAGGCACCTGCAGTGTTCTGTAGGAGCCCATAGGGTTTTAGTGAGGTTCCGTTGTGTTGCTAAGGGTCTTGTAGAGTGCTGTCGGGTCCTGGAGTATTCTGTAGGGTTCCAGAGGGCCTCGTAGGGTTCCGTCGAAATCTGAAGGGTTCCCTAGGGGCCCGTAGAGTCCCGTAGATTTCCGTAGGGACCTGTAGGGTTATGTAAGTGCCCGCAGGGGTTGGTAGTAGCTTGTAGGGTGCCATATGCTTCCGGAGGGTTGTGTAGGGTTCCGTAGGGGCCTGTGGTGTTCCCTAGGGGCCTGTAGAGTCTCGTACAGTTCTGTAGGGTCCTGTAGGTTTCCATAAGCGCCCGCAGAGGTCTGAAGGGGCCCGTACTGTTCCGTAAGGATCCATAGGGTTCCGTAGAGCTTCGTAGGTTCCCTAGAGGCCTCTGGAGTACCGCAGGAGCCAGTAGTGTTCCGTAGGGTCCTCTAGGGTTGAGTAAGTGCCCGCAGGAGTCTGTAGGAATCCGTGGGATTCTGTAAGGTTCTGGAGGGTTCTGCAGGGTTCCGTAGGGGCCCGTAGAGTTCCGTAGTGGCTGGTAAAGTTCCGTAGGGCCCTGTGGGGTTCTGTATGGACCTGTAGGGTTCCGTAGGGGCCTGCAGGGTTCTGTAAGTGCCCATAGGTGTCTGTAGGGGTCTGTAGGGTTCCGTAGGCACCTGCAGTGTTCTGTAGGAGCCCTTAGGGTTTTAGTGAGGTTCTGTTGTGTTGCTAAGGGTCTTGTAGAGTTCTGTCGGGTCCTGGAGTATTCTGTAGGGTTCCAGAGGGGCTCATAGGGTTCCATCAAAATCTGAAGGGTTCCCTAGGGGTCCATAGAGTCCCGTAGATTTCTGTAGGGACCTGTAGGGTTGTGTAAGTGCCCGCAGAAGTCTGTAGGAGTCTGTGGGATTCTGTAAGGTTCTGGAGGGTTCTGTAGGGTTCTGTAGGGACCCGTAGAGTTCCGTAGTGGCTGGTAAAGTTCCGTAGGGCCCTGTGGGGTTCTGTATGGACCTGTAGGGTTCCGTAGGGGCCTGCAGGGTTCCGTAAGTGCCCGCAGGTGTCTGTAGGGTTCCGTAGGGGTCTGTAGGGTTCCGTAGGCACCTGCAGTGTTCTGTAGGAGCCCATAGGGTTTTAGTGAGGTTCCATTGTGTTGCTAAGGGTCTTGTAGAGTGCTGTCGGGTCCTGGAGTATTCTGTAGGGTTCCAGAGGGCCTCGTAGGGTTCCGTCGAAATCTGAAGGGTTCCCTAGGGGCCCGTAGAGTCCCGTAGATTTCCGTAGGGACCTGTAGGGTTATGTAAGTGCCCGCAGGGGTTGGTAGGAGCTTGTAGGGTGCGATATGCTTCCGGAGGGTTGTGTAGGGTTCCGTAGGGGCCTGTGGTGTTCCCTAGGGGCCTGTAGAGTCTCGTACAGTTCCGTAGGGTCCTGTAGGTTTCCATAAGCGCCCGCAGAGGTCTGAAGGGGCCCGTACTGTTCCGTAAGGATCCATGGGGTTCCATAGAGCTTCGTAGGTTCCCTAGAGGCCTCTGGAGTACCGCAGGAGCCAGTAGTGTTCCGTAGGGTCCTCTAGGGTTGAGTAAGTGCCCGCAGGAGTCTGTAGGAATCCGTGGGATTCTGTAAGGTTCTGGAGGGTTCTGCAGGGTTCCGTAAAGGCCCGTAGAGTTCCGTAGTGGCTGGTAAAGTTCCGTAGGGCCCTGTGGGGTTCTGTATGGACCTGTAGGGTTCCGTAGGGGCCTGCAGGGTTCCGTAAGTGCCCATAGGTGTCTGTAGGGGTCTGTAGGGTTCCGTAGGCACCTACAGTGTTCTGTAGGAGCCCATAAGGTTTTAGTGAGGTTCCGTTGTGTTGCTAAGGGTCTTGTAGAGTGCTGTCAGGTCCTGGAGTATTCTGTAGGGTTCCAGAGGGCCTCGTAGGGTTCCATCGAAATCTATAGGGTTCCCTAGGGGCCCATAGAGTCCCGTAGATTTCCGTAGGGACCTGTAGGGTTGTGTAAGTGCCCGCAGAAGTCTGTAGGAGTCTGTGGGATTCTCTAAGGTTGCGGAGGGTTCTGCAGGGTTCCGTAGGGACCCGTAGAGTTCCGTAGTGGCTGGTAAATTTCCGTAGGGCCCTGTGGGGTTCTGTATGGACCTGTAGGGTTCCGTAGGGGCCTGCAGGGTTCCGTAAGTGCCCGCAGGTGTCTGTAGGGTTCCGTAGGGGTCTGTAGGGTTCCGTAGGCACCTGCAGTGTTCTGTAGGAGCCCATAGGGTTTTAGTGAGGTTCCGTTGTGTTGCTAAGGGTCTTGTAGAGTGCTGTCGGGTCCTGGAGTATTCTGTAGGGTTCCAGAGGGCCTCGTAGGGTTCCGTCGAAATCTGAAGGGTTCCCTAGGGGCCCGTAGAGTCCCGCAGATTTCCGTAGGGACCTGTAGGGTTATGTAAGTGCCCGCAGGGGTTGGTAGGAGCTTGTAGGGTGCCATATGTTTCCGGAGGGTTGTGTAGGGTTCCGTAGGGGCCTGTGGTGTTCCCTAGGGGCCTGTAGAGTCTCGTACAGTTCCGTAGGGTCCTGTAGGTTTCCATAAGCGCCCGCAGAGGTCTGAAGGGGCCCGTACTGTTCCGTAAGGATCCATGGGGTTCCGTAGAGCTTCGTAGGTTCCCTAGAGGCCTCTGGAGTACCGCAGGAGCCAGTAGTGTTCCGTAGGGTCCTCTAGGGTTGAGTAAGTGCCCGCAGGAGTCTGTAGGAATCCGTGGGATTCTGTAAGGTTCTGGAGGGTTCTGCAGGGTTCCGTAAAGGCCCGTAGAGTTCCGTAGTGGCTGGTAAAGTTCCGTAGGGCCCTGTGGGGTTCTGTATGGACCTGTAGGGTTCCGTAGGGGCCTGCAGGGTTCTGTAAGTGCCCATAGGTGTCTGTAGGGGTCTGTAGGGTTCCGTAGGCACCTGCAGTGTTCTGTAGGAGCCCATAGGGTTTTAGTGAGGTTCCGTTGTGTTGCTAAGGGTCTTGTAGAGTTCTGTCGGGTCCTGGAGTATTCTGTAGGGTTCCAGAGGGGCTCATAGGGTTCCATCAAAATCTGAAGGGTTCCCTAGGGGTCCATAGAGTCCCGTAGATTTCTGTAGGGACCTGTAGGGTTGTGTAAGTGCCCGCAGAAGTCTGTAGGAGTCTGTGGGATTCTGTAAGGTTCTGGAGGGTTCTGTAGGGTTCTGTAGGGACCCGTAGAGTTCCGTAGTGGCTGGTAAATTTCCGTAGGGCCCTGTGGGGTTCTGTATGGACCTGTAGGGTTCCGTAGGGGCCTGCAGGGTTCCGTAAGTGCCCGCAGGTGTCTGTAGGGTTTCCGTAGGGGTCTGTAGGGTTCCGTAGGCACCTGCAGTGTTCTGTAGGAGCCCATAGGGTTTTAGTGAGGTTCCGTTGTGTTGCTAAGGGTCTTGTAGAGTGCTGTCGGGTCCTGGAGTATTCTGTAGGGTTCCAGAGGGCCTCGTAGGGTTCCGTCGAAATCTGAAGGGTTCCCTAGGGGCCCGTAGAGTCCCGTAGATTTCCGTAGGACCTGTAGGGTTATGTAAGTGCCCGCAGGGGTTGGTAGGAGCTTGTAGGGTGCGATATGCTTCCGGAGGGTTGTGTAGGGTTCCGTAGGGGCCTGGGTGTTCCCTAGGGGCCTGTAGAGTCTCGTACAGTTCCGTAGGGTCCTGTAGGTTTCCATAAGCGCCCGCAGAGGTCTGAAGGGGCCCGTACTGTTCCGTAAGGATCCATGGGGTTCCGTAGAGCTTCGTAGGTTCCCTAGAGGCCTCTGGAGTACCGCAGGAGCCAGTAGTGTTCCGTAGGGTCCTCTAGGGTTGAGTAAGTGCCCGCAGGAGTCTGTAGGAATCCGTGGGATTCTGTAAGGTTCTGGAGGGTTCTGCAGGGTTCCGTAGGGGCCCGTAGAGTTCCGTAGTGGCTGGTAAAGTTCCGTAGGGCCCTGTGGGGTTCTGTATGGACCTGTAGGGTTCCGTAGGGGCTGCAGGGTTCTGTAAGTGCCCATAGGTGTCTGTAGGGGTCTGTAGGGTTCCGTAGGCACCTGCAGTGTTCTGTAGGAGCCCTTAGGGTTTTAGTGAGGTTCCGTTGTGTTGCTAAGGGTCTTGTAGAGTGCTGTCGGGTCCTGGAGTATTGTGTAGGGTTCCAGAGGGGCTCATAGGGTTCCATCAAAATCTGAAGGGTTCCCTAGGGTCCATAGAGTCCCGTAGATTTCTGTAGGGACCTGTAGGGTTGTGTAAGTGCCCGCAGAAGTCTGTAGGAGTCTGTGGGATTCTGTAAGGTTCTGGAGGGTTCTGTAGGGTTCTGTAGGGACCCCTAGAGTTCCGTAGTGGCTGGTAAAGTTCCGTAGGGCCCTGTGGGGTTCTGTATGGACCTGTAGGGTTCCGTAGGGGCCTGCAGGGTTCCGTAAGTGCCCGCAGGTGTCTGTAGGGTTCCGTAGGGGTCTGTAGGGTTCCGTAGGCACCTGCAGTGTTCTGTAGGAGCCCATAGGGTTTTAGTGAGGTTCCGTTGTGTTGCTAAGGGTCTTGTAGAGTGCTGTCAGGTCCTGGAGTATTCTGTAGGGTTCCAGAGGGCCTCGTAGGGTTCCGTCGAAATCTGAAGGGTTCCCTAGGGGCCCGTAGAGTCCCGTAGATTTCCGTAGGGACCTGTAGGGTTATGTAAGTGCCCGCAGGGGTTGGTAGGAGCTTGTAGGGTGCGATATGCTTCCGGAGGGTTGTGTAGGGTTCCGTAGGGGCCTGTGGTGTTCCCTAGGGGCCTGTAGAGTCTCGTACAGTTCCGTAGGGTCCTGTAGGTTTCCATAAGCGCCCGCAGAGGTCTGAAGGGGCCCGTACTGTTCCGTAAGGATCCATGGGGTTCCGTAGAGCTTCGTAGGTTCCCTAGAGGCCTCTGGAGTACCGCAGGAGCCAGTAGTGTTCCGTAGGGTCCTCTAGGGTTGAGTAAGTGCCCGCAGGAGTCTGTAGGAATCCGTGGGATTCTGTAAGGTTCTGGAGGGTTCTGCAGGGTTCCGTAGGGGCCCGTAGAGTTCCGTAGTGGCTGGTAAAGTTCCGTAGGGCCCTGTGGGGTTCTGTATGGACCTGTAGGGTTCCGTAGGGGCCTGCAGGGTTCTGTAAGTGCCCATAGGTGTCTGTAGGGGTCTGTAGGGTTCCGTAGGCACCTACAGTGTTCTGTAGGAGCCCATAAGGTTTTAGTGAGGTTCCGTTGTGTTGCTAAGGGTCTTGTAGAGTTCTGTCGGGTCCTGGAGTATTCTGTAGGGTTCCAGAGGGGCTCATAGGGTTCCATCAAAATCTGAAGGGTTCCCTAGGGGTCCATAGAGTCCCGTAGATTTCTGTAGGGACCTGTAGGGTTGTGTAAGTGCCCGCAGAAGTCTGTAGGAGTCTGTGGGATTCTGTAAGGTTCTGGAGGGTTCTGTAGGGTTCTGTAGGGACCCCTAGAGTTCCGTAGTGGCTGGTAAAGTTCCGTAGGGCCCTGTGGGGTTCTGTATGGACCTGTAGGGTTCCGTAGGGGTCTGTAGGGTTCCGTAGGCACCTGCAGTGTTCTGTAGGAGCCCATAGGGTTTTAGTGAGGTTCCGTTGTGTTGCTAAGGGTCTTGTAGAGTTCTGTCGGGTCCTGGAGTATTCTGTAGGGTTCCAGAGGGGCTCATAGGGTTCCATCAAAATCTGAAGGGTTCCCTAGGGGTCCATAGAGTCCCGTAGATTTCTGTAGGGACCTGTAGGGTTGTGTAAGTGCCCGCAGAAGTCTGTAGGAGTCTGTGGGATTCTGTAAGGTTCTGGAGGGTTCTGCAGGGTTCCGTAGGGACCCGTAGAGTTCCGTAGTGGCTGGTAAATTTCCGTAGGGCCCTGTGGGGTTCTGTATGGACCTGTAGGGTTCCGTAGGGGCCTGCAGGGTTCCGTAAGTGCCCGCAGGTGTCTGTAGGGTTCCGTAGGGGTCTGTAGGGTTCCGTAGGCACCTGCAGTGTTCTGTAGGAGCCCATAGGGTTTTAGTGAGGTTCCGTTGTGTTGCTAAGGGTCTTGTAGAGTGCTGTCGGGTCCTGGAGTATTCTGTAGGGTTCCAGAGGGCCTCGTAGGGTTCCGTCGAAATCTGAAGGGTTCCCTAGGGGCCCGTAGAGTCCCGCAGATTTCCGTAGGGACCTGTAGGGTTATGTAAGTGCCCGCAGGGGTTGGTAGGAGCTTGTAGGGTGCCATATGCTTCCGGAGGGTTGTGTAGGGTTCCGTAGGGGCCTGTGGTGTTCCCTAGGGGCCTGTAGAGTCTCGTACAGTTCCGTAGGGTCCTGTAGGTTTCCATAAGCGCCCGCAGAGGTCTGAAGGGGCCCGTACTGTTCCGTAAGGATCCATGGGGTTCCGTAGAGCTTCGTAGGTTCCCTAGAGGCCTCTGGAGTACCGCAGGAGCCAGTAGTGTTCCGTAGGGTCCTCTAGGGTTGAGTAAGTGCCCGCAGGAGTCTGTAGGAATCCGTGGGATTCTGTAAGGTTCTGGAGGGTTCTGCAGGGTTCCGTAGGGGCCCGTAGAGTTCCGTAGTGGCTGGTAAAGTTCCGTAGGGCCCTGTGGGGTTCTGTATGGACCTGTAGGGTTCCGTAGGGGCCTGCAGGGTTCTGTAAGTGCCCATAGGTGTCTGTAGGGGTCTGTAGGGTTCCGTAGGCACCTACAGTGTTCTGTAGGAGCCCATAAGGTTTTAGTGAGGTTCCGTTGTGTTGCTAAGGGTCTTGTAGAGTTCTGTCGGGTCCTGGAGTATTCTGTAGGGTTCCAGAGGGGCTCATAGGGTTCCATCAAAATCTGAAGGGTTCCCTAGGGGTCCATAGAGTCCCGTAGATTTCTGTAGGGACCTGTAGGGTTGTGTAAGTGCCCGCAGAAGTCTGTAGGAGTCTGTGGGATTCTGTAAGGTTCTGGAGGGTTCTGTAGGGTTCTGTAGGGACCCCTAGAGTTCCGTAGTGGCTGGTAAAGTTCCGTAGGGCCCTGTGGGGTTCTGTATGGACCTGTAGGGTTCCGTAGGGGTCTGTAGGGTTCCGTAGGCACCTGCAGTGTTCTGTAGGAGCCCATAGGGTTTTAGTGAGGTTCCGTTGTGTTGCTAAGGGTCTTGTAGAGTGCTGTCGGGTCCTGGAGTATTCTGTAGGGTTCCAGAGGGCCTCGTAGGGTTCCGTCGAAATCTGAAGGGTTCCCTAGGGGCCCATAGAGTCCCGTAGATTTCCGTAGGGACCTGTAGGGTTATGTAAGTGCCCGCAGGGGTTGGTAGGAGCTTGTAGGGTGCGATATGCTTCCGGAGGGTTGTGTAGGGTTCCGTAGGGGCCTGTGGTGTTCCCTAGGGGCCTGTAGAGTCTCGTACAGTTCCGTAGGGTCCTGTAGGTTTCCATAAGCGCCCGCAGAGGTCTGAAGGGGCCCGTACTGTTCCGTAAGGATCCATGGGGTTCCGTAGAGCTTCGTAGGTTCCCTAGAGGCCTCTGGAGTACCGCAGGAGCCAGTAGTGTTCCGTAGGGTCCTCTAGGGTTGAGTAAGTGCCCGCAGGAGTCTGTAGGAATCCGTGGGATTCTGTAAGGTTCTGGAGGGTTCCGCAGGGTTCCGTAGGGGCCCGTAGAGTTCCGTAGTGGCTGGTAAAGTTCCGTAGGGCCCTGTGGGGTTCTGTATGGACCTGTAGGGTTCCGTAGGGGCCTGCAGGGTTCCGTAAGTGCCCATAGGTGTCTGTAGGGGTCTGTAGGGTTCCGTAGGCACCTACAGTGTTCTGTAGGAGCCCATAAGGTTTTAGTGAGGTTCCGTTGTGTTGCTAAGGGTCTTGTAGAGTGCTGTCAGGTCCTGGAGTATTCTGTAGGGTTCCAGAGGGCCTCGTAGGGTTCCATCGAAAGCTATAGGGTTCCCTAGGGGCCCATAGAGTCCCGTAGATTTCCGTAGGGACCTGTAGGGTTGTGTAAGTGCCCGCAGAAGTCTGTAGGAGTCTGTGGGATTCTCTAAGGTTGCGGAGGGTTCTGCAGGGTTCCGTAGGGACCCGTAGAGTTCCGTAGTGGCTGGTAAATTTCCGTAGGGCCCTGTGGGGTTCTGTATGGACCTGTAGGGTTCCGTAGGGGCCTGCAGGGTTCCGTAAGTGCCCGCAGGTGTCTGTAGGGTTCCGTAGGGGTCTGTAGGGTTCCGTAGGCACCTGCAGTGTTCTGTAGGAGCCCATAGGGTTTTAGTGAGGTTCCGTTGTGTTGCTAAGGGTCTTGTAGAGTTCTGTCGGGTCCTGGAGTATTCTGTAGGGTTCCAGAGGGGCTCATAGGGTTCCATCAAAATCTGAAGGGTTCCCTAGGGGTCCATAGAGTCCCGTAGATTTCTGTAGGGACCTGTAGGGTTGTGTAAGTGCCCGCAGAAGTCTGTAGGAGTCTGTGGGATTCTGTAAGGTTCTGGAGGGTTCTGTAGGGTTCTGTAGGGACCCGTAGAGTTCCGTAGTGGCTGGTAAAGTTCCGTAGGGCCCTGTGGGGTTCTGTATGGACCTGTAGGGTTCCGTAGGGGCCTGCAGGGTTCCGTAAGTGCCCGCAGGTGTCTGTAGGGTTCCGTAGGGGTCTGTAGGGTTCCGTAGGCACCTGCAGTGTTCTGTAGGAGCCCATAGGGTTTTAGTGAGGTTCCGTTGTGTTGCTAAGGGTCTTGTAGAGTGCTGTCGGGTCCTGGAGTATTCTGTAGGGTTCCAGAGGGCCTCGTAGGGTTCCGTCGAAATCTGAAGGGTTCCCTAGGGGCCCGTAGAGTCCCGTAGATTTCCGTAGGGACCTGTAGGGTTATGTAAGTGCCCGCAGGGGTTGGTAGTAGCTTGTAGGGTGCCATATGCTTCCGGAGGGTTGTGTAGGGTTCCGTAGGGGCCTGTGGTGTTCCCAAGGGGCCTGTAGAGTCTCGTACAGTTCCGTAGGGTCCTGTAGGTTTCCATAAGCACCCGCAGAGGTCTGAAGGGGCCCGTACTGTTCCGTAAGGATCCATGGGGTTCCGTAGAGCTTCGTAGGTTCCCTAGAGGCCTCTGGAGTACCGCAGGAGCCAGTAGTGTTCCGTAGGGTCCTCTAGGGTTGAGTAAGTGCCCGCAGGAGTCTGTAGGAATCCGTGGGATTCTGTAAGGTTCTGGAGGGTTCTGCAGGGTTCCGTAGGGGCCCGTAGAGTTCCGTAGTGGCTGGTAAAGTTCCGTAGGGCCCTGTGGGGTTCTGTATGGACCTGTAGGGTTCCGTAGGGGCCTGCAGGGTTCTGTAAGTGCCCATAGGTGTCTGTAGGGGTCTGTAGGGTTCCGTAGGCACCTACAGTGTTCTGTAGGAGCCCATAAGGTTTTAGTGAGGTTCCGTTGTGTTGCTAAGGGTCTTGTAGAGTTCTGTCGGGTCCTGGAGTATTCTGTAGGGTTCCAGAGGGGCTCATAGGGTTCCATCAAAATCTGAAGGGTTCCCTAGGGGTCCATAGAGTCCCGTAGATTTCTGTAGGGACCTGTAGGGTTGTGTAAGTGCCCGCAGAAGTCTGTAGGAGTCTGTGGGATTCTGTAAGGTTCTGGAGGGTTCTGGAGGGTTCTGTAGGGACCCCTAGAGTTCCGTAGTGGCTGGTAAAGTTCCGTAGGGCCCTGTGGGGTTCTGTATGGACCTGTAGGGTTCCGTAGGGGTCTGTAGGGTTCCGTAGGCACCTGCAGTGTTCTGTAGGAGCCCATAGGGTTTTAGTGAGGTTCCGTTGTGTTGCTAAGGGTCTTGTAGAGTGCTGTCGGGTCCTGGAGTATTCTGTAGGGTTCCAGAGGGCCTCGTAGGGTTCCGTCGAAATCTGAAGGGTTCCCTAGGGGCCCGTAGAGTCCCGTAGATTTCCGTAGGGACCTGTAGGGTTATGTAAGTGCCCGCAGGGGTTGGTAGGAGCTTGTAGGGTGCGATATGCTTCCGGAGGGTTGTGTAGGGTTCCGTAGGGGCCTGTGGTGTTCCCAAGGGGCCTGTAGAGTCTCGTACAGTTCCGTAGGGTCCTGTAGGTTTCCATAAGCGCCCGCAGAGGTCTGAAGGGGCCCGTACTGTTCCGTAAGGATCCATGGGGTTCCATAGAGCTTCGTAGGTTCCCTAGAGGCCTCTGGAGTACCGCAGGAGCCAGTAGTGTTCCGTAGGGTCCTCTAGGGTTGAGTAAGTGCCCGCAGGAGTCTGTAGGAATCCGTGGGATTCTGTAAGGTTCTGGAGGGTTCTGCAGGGTTCCGTAAAGGCCCGTAGAGTTCCGTAGTGGCTGGTAAAGTTCCGTAGGGCCCTGTGGGGTTCTGTATGGACCTGTAGGGTTCCGTAGGGGCCTGCAGGGTTCCGTAAGTGCCCATAGGTGTCTGTAGGGGTCTGTAGGGTTCCGTAGGCACCTACAGTGTTCTGTAGGAGCCCATAAGGTTTTAGTGAGGTTCCGTTGTGTTGCTAAGGGTCTTGTAGAGTCCTGTTGGGTCCTGGAGTATTCTGTAGGGTTCCAGAGGGCCTCGTAGGGTTCCATCGAAATCTATAGGGTTCCCTAGGGGCCCATAGAGTCCCGTAGATTTCCGTAGGGACCTGTAGGGTTGTGTAAGTGCCCGCAGAAGTCTGTAGGAGTCTGTGGGATTCTGTAAGGTTCTGGAGGGTTCTGTAGGGTTCTGTAGGGACCCGTAGAGTTCCGTAGTGGCTGGTAAATTTCCGTAGGGCCCTGTGGGGTTCTGTATGGACCTGTAGGGTTCCGTAGGGGCCTGCAGGGTTCCGTAAGTGCCCGCAGGTGTCTGTAGGGTTCCGTAGGGGTCTGTAGGGTTCCGTAGGCACCTGCAGTGTTCTGTAGGAGCCCATAGGGTTTTAGTGAGGTTCCGTTGTGTTGCTAAGGGTCTTGTAGAGTGCTGTCGGGTCCTGGAGTATTCTGTAGGGTTCCAGAGGGCCTCGTAGGGTTCCGTCGAAATCTGAAGGGTTCCCTAGGGGCCCGCAGAGTCCCGTAGATTTCCGTAGGGACCTGTAGGGTTATGTAAGTGCCCGCAGGGGTTGGTAGGAGCTTGTAGGGTGCCATATGTTTCCGGAGGGTTGTGTAGGGTTCCGTAGGGGCCTGTGGTGTTCCCTAGGGGCCTGTAGAGTCTCGTACAGTTCCGTAGGGTCCTGTAGGTTTCCATAAGCGCCCGCAGAGGTCTGAAGGGGCCCGTACTGTTCCGTAAGGATCCATGGGGTTCCGTAGAGCTTCGTAGGTTCCCTAGAGGCCTCTGGAGTACCGCAGGAGCCAGTAGTGTTCCGTAGGGTCCTCTAGGGTTGAGTAAGTGCCCGCAGGAGTCTGTAGGAATCCGTGGGATTCTGTAAGGTTCTGGAGGGTTCTGCAGGGTTCCGTAAAGGCCCGTAGAGTTCCGTAGTGGCTGGTAAAGTTCCGTAGGGCCCTGTGGGGTTCTGTATGGACCTGTAGGGTTCCGTAGGGGCCTGCAGGGTTCTGTAAGTGCCCATAGGTGTCTGTAGGGGTCTGTAGGGTTCCGTAGGCACCTGCAGTGTTCTGTAGGAGCCCTTAGGGTTTTAGTGAGGTTCCGTTGTGTTGCTAAGGGTCTTGTAGAGTTCTGTCGGGTCCTGGAGTATTCTGTAGGGTTCCAGAGGGGCTCATAGGGTTCCATCAAAATCTGAAGGGTTCCCTAGGGGTCCATAGAGTCCCGTAGATGTCTGTAGGGACCTGTAGGGTTGTGTAAGTGCCCGCAGAAGTCTGTAGGAGTCTGTGGGATTCTCTAAGGTTGCGGAGGGTTCTGCAGGGTTCCGTAGGGACCCGTAGAGTTCCGTAGTGGCTGGTAAATTTCCGTAGGGCCCTGTGGGGTTCTGTATGGACCTGTAGGGTTCCGTAGGGGCCTGCAGGGTTCCGTAAGTGCCCGCAGGTGTCTGTAGGGTTCCGTAGGGGTCTGTAGGGTTCCGTAGGCACCTGCAGTGTTCTGTAGGAGCCCATAGGGTTTTAGTGAGGTTCCGTTGTGTTGCTAAGGGTCTTGTAGAGTGCTGTCGGGTCCTGGAGTATTCTGTAGGGTTCCAGAGGGCCTCGTAGGGTTCCGTCGAAATCTGAAGGGTTCCCTAGGGGCCCGTAGAGTCCCGTAGATTTCCGTAGGGACCTGTAGGGTTATGTAAGTGCCCGCAGGGGTTGGTAGGAGCTTGTAGGGTGCCATATGTTTCCGGAGGGTTGTGTAGGGTTCCGTAGGGGCCTGTGGTGTTCCCTAGGGGCCTGTAGAGTCTCGTACAGTTCCGTAGGGTCCTGTAGGTTTCCATAAGCGCCCGCAGAGGTCTGAAGGGGCCCGTACTGTTCCGTAAGGATCCATGGGGTTCCGTAGAGCTTCGTAGGTTCCCTAGAGGCCTCTGGAGTACCGCAGGAGCCAGTAGTGTTCCGTAGGGTCCTCTAGGGTTGAGTAAGTGCCCGCAGGAGTCTGTAGGAATCCGTGGGATTCTGTAAGGTTCTGGAGGGTTCTGCAGGGTTCCGTAGGGGCCCGTAGAGTTCCGTAGTGGCTGGTAAAGTTCCGTAGGGCCCTGTGGGGTTCTGTATGGACCTGTAGGGTTCCGTAGGGGCCTGCAGGGTTCCGTAAGTGCCCATAGGTGTCTGTAGGGGTCTGTAGGGTTCCGTAGGCACCTACAGTGTTCTGTAGGAGCCCATAAGGTTTTAGTGAGGTTCCGTTGTGTTGCTAAGGGTCTTGTAGAGTGCTGTCAGGTCCTGGAGTATTCTGTAGGGTTCCAGAGGGCCTCGTAGGGTTCCATCGAAATCTATAGGGTTCCCTAGGGGCCCATAGAGTCCCGTAGATTTCCGTAGGGACCTGTAGGGTTGTGTAAGTGCCCGCAGAAGTCTGTAGGAGTCTGTGGGATTCTCTAAGGTTGCGGAGGGTTCTGCAGGGTTCCGTAGGGACCCGTAGAGTTCCGTAGTGGCTGGTAAATTTCCGTAGGGCCCTGTGGGGTTCTGTATGGACCTGTAGGGTTCCGTAGGGGCCTGCAGGGTTCCGTAAGTGCCCGCAGGTGTCTGTAGGGTTCCGTAGGGGTCTGTAGGGTTCCGTAGGCACCTGCAGTGTTCTGTAGGAGCCCATAGGGTTTTAGTGAGGTTCCGTTGTGTTGCTAAGGGTCTTGTAGAGTGCTGTCGGGTCCTGGAGTATTCTGTAGGGTTCCAGAGGGCCTCGTAGGGTTCCGTCGAAATCTGAAGGGTTCCCTAGGGGCCTGTAGAGTCCCGTAGATTTCCGTAGGGACCTGTAGGGTTATGTAAGTGCCCGCAGGGGTTGGTAGGAGCTTGTAGGGTGCGATATGTTTCCGGAGGGTTGTGTAGGGTTCCGTAGGGGCCTGTGGTGTTCCCTAGGGGCCTGTAGAGTCTCGTACAGTTCCGTAGGGTCCTGTAGGTTTCCATAAGCGCCCGCAGAGGTCTGAAGGGGCCCGTACTGTTCCGTAAGGATCCATGGGGTTCCGTAGAGCTTCGTAGGTTCCCTAGAGGCCTCTGGAGTACCGCAGGAGCCAGTAGTGTTCCGTAGGGTCCTCTAGGGTTGAGTAAGTGCCCGCAGGAGTCTGTAGGAATCCGTGGGATTCTGTAAGGTTCTGGAGGGTTCTGCAGGGTTCCGTAGGGGCCCGTAGAGTTCCGTAGTGGCTGGTAAAGTTCCGTAGGGCCCTGTGGGGTTCTGTATGGACCTGTAGGGTTCCGTAGGGGCCTGCAGGGTTCTGTAAGTGCCCATAGGTGTCTGTAGGGGTCTGTAGGGTTCCGTAGGCACCTGCAGTGTTCTGTAGGAGCCCTTAGGGTTTTAGTGAGGTTCCGTTGTGTTGCTAAGGGTCTTGTAGAGTTCTGTCGGGTCCTGGAGTATTCTGTAGGGTTCCAGAGGGGCTCATAGGGTTCCATCAAAATCTGAAGGGTTCCCTAGGGGTCCATAGAGTCCCGTAGATTTCTGTAGGGACCTGTAGGGTTGTGTAAGTGCCCGCAGAAGTCTGTAGGAGTCTGTGGGATTCTGTAAGGTTCTGGAGGGTTCTGTAGGGTTCTGTAGGGACCCCTAGAGTTCCGTAGTGGCTGGTAAAGTTCCGTAGGGCCCTGTGGGGTTCTGTATGGACCTGTAGGGTTCCGTAGGGGCCTGCAGGGTTCCGTAAGTGCCCGCAGGTGTCTGTAGGGTTCCGTAGGGGTCTGTAGGGTTCCGTAGGCACCTGCAGTGTTCTGTAGGAGCCCATAGGGTTTTAGTGAGGTTCCATTGTGTTGCTAAGGGTCTTGTAGAGTGCTGTCGGGTCCTGGAGTATTCTGTAGGGTTCCAGAGGGCCTCGTAGGGTTCCGTCGAAATCTGAAGGGTTCCCTAGGGGCCCGTAGAGTCCCGTAGATTTCCGTAGGGACCTGTAGGGTTATGTAAGTGCCCGCAGGGGTTGGTAGGAGCTTGTAGGGTGCCATATGTTTCCGGAGGGTTGTGTAGGGTTCCGTAGGGGCCTGTGGTGTTCCCTAGGGGCCTGTAGAGTCTCGTACAGTTCCGTAGGGTCCTGTAGGTTTCCATAAGCGCCCGCAGAGGTCTGAAGGGGCCCGTACTGTTCCGTAAGGATCCATGGGGTTCCGTAGAGCTTCGTAGGTTCCCTAGAGGCCTCTGGAGTACCGCAGGAGCCAGTAGTGTTCCGTAGGGTCCTCTAGGGTTGAGTAAGTGCCCGCAGGAGTCTGTAGGAATCCGTGGGATTCTGTAAGGTTCTGGAGGGTTCTGCAGGGTTCCGTAAAGGCCCGTAGAGTTCCGTAGTGGCTGGTAAAGTTCCGTAGGGCCCTGTGGGGTTCTGTATGGACCTGTAGGGTTCCGTAGGGGCCTGCAGGGTTCTGTAAGTGCCCATAGGTGTCTGTAGGGGTCTGTAGGGTTCCGTAGGCACCTGCAGTGTTCTGTAGGAGCCCTTAGGGTTTTAGTGAGGTTCCGTTGTGTTGCTAAGGGTCTTGTAGAGTTCTGTCGGGTCCTGGAGTATTCTGTAGGGTTCCAGAGGGGCTCATAGGGTTCCATCAAAATCTGAAGGGTTCCCTAGGGGTCCATAGAGTCCCGTAGATTTCTGTAGGGACCTGTAGGGTTGTGTAAGTGCCCGCAGAAGTCTGTAGGAGTCTGTGGGATTCTGTAAGGTTCTGGAGGGTTCTGTAGGGTTCTGTAGGGACCCCTAGAGTTCCGTAGTGGCTGGTAAAGTTCCGTAGGGCCCTGTGGGGTTCTGTATGGACCTGTAGGGTTCCGTAGGGGCCTGCAGGGTTCCGTAAGTGCCCGCAGGTGTCTGTAGGGTTCCGTAGGGGTCTGTAGGGTTCCGTAGGCACCTGCAGTGTTCTGTAGGAGCCCATAGGGTTTTAGTGAGGTTCCATTGTGTTGCTAAGGGTCTTGTAGAGTGCTGTCGGGTCCTGGAGTATTCTGTAGGGTTCCAGAGGGCCTCGTAGGGTTCCGTCGAAATCTGAAGGGTTCCCTAGGGGCCCGTAGAGTCCCGTAGATTTCCGTAGGGACCTGTAGGGTTATGTAAGTGCCCGCAGGGGTTGGTAGGAGCTTGTAGGGTGCGATATGCTTCCGGAGGGTTGTGTAGGGTTCCGTAGGGGCCTGTGGTGTTCCCTAGGGGCCTGTAGAGTCTCGTACAGTTCCGTAGGGTCCTGTAGGTTTCCATAAGCGCCCGCAGAGGTCTGAAGGGGCCCGTACTGTTCCGTAAGGATCCATGGGGTTCCGTAGAGCTTCGTAGGTTCCCTAGAGGCCTCTGGAGTACCGCAGGAGCCAGTAGTGTTCCGTAGGGTCCTCTAGGGTTGAGTAAGTGCCCGCAGGAGTCTGTAGGAATCCGTGGGATTCTGTAAGGTTCTGGAGGGTTCTGCAGGGTTCCGTAGGGGCCCGTAGAGTTCCGTAGTGGCTGGTAAAGTTCCGTAGGGCCCTGTGGGGTTCTGTATGGACCTGTAGGGTTCCGTAGGCACCTACAGTGTTCTGTAGGAGCCCATAAGGTTTTAGTGAGGTTCCGTTGTGTTGCTAAGGGTCTTGTAGAGTTCTGTCGGGTCCTGGAGTATTCTGTAGGGTTCCAGAGGGGCTCATAGGGTTCCATCAAAATCTGAAGGGTTCCCTAGGGGTCCATAGAGTCCCGTAGATTTCTGTAGGGACCTGTAGGGTTGTGTAAGTGCCCGCAGAAGTCTGTAGGAGTCTGTGGGATTCTGTAAGGTTCTGGAGGGTTCTGTAGGGTTCTGTAGGGACCCGTAGAGTTCCGTAGTGGCTGGTAAAGTTCCGTAGGGCCCTGTGGGGTTCTGTATGGACCTGTAGGGTTCCGTAGGGGTCTGTAGGGTTCCGTAGGCACCTGCAGTGTTCTGTAGGAGCCCATAGGGTTTTAGTGAGGTTCCATTGTGTTGCTAAGGGTCTTGTAGAGTGCTGTCGGGTCCTGGAGTATTCTGTAGGGTTCCAGAGGGCCTCGTAGGGTTCCGTCGAAATCTGAAGGGTTCCCTAGGGGCCCGTAGAGTCCCGTAGATTTCCGTAGGGACCTGTAGGGTTATGTAAGTGCCCGCAGGGGTTGGTAGGAGCTTGTAGGGTGCGATATGTTTCCGGAGGGTTGTGTAGGGTTCCGTAGGGGCCTGTGGTGTTCCCTAGGGGCCTGTAGAGTCTCGTACAGTTCCGTAGGGTCCTGTAGGTTTCCATAAGCGCCCGCAGAGGTCTGAAGGGGCCCGTACTGTTCCGTAAGGATCCATGGGGTTCCGTAGAGCTTCGTAGGTTCCCTAGAGGCCTCTGGAGTACCGCAGGAGCCAGTAGTGTTCCGTAGGGTCCTCTAGGGTTGAGTAAGTGCCCGCAGGAGTCTGTAGGAATCCGTGGGATTCTGTAAGGTTCTGGAGGGTTCTGCAGGGTTCCGTAGGGGCCCGTAGAGTTCCGTAGTGGCTGGTAAAGTTCCGTAGGGCCCTGTGGGGTTCTGTATGGACCTGTAGGGTTCCGTAGGGGCCTGCAGGGTTCCGTAAGTGCCCATAGGTGTCTGTAGGGGTCTGTAGGGTTCCGTAGGCACCTACAGTGTTCTGTAGGAGCCCATAAGGTTTTAGTGAGGTTCCGTTGTGTTGCTAAGGGTCTTGTAGAGTGCTGTCAGGTCCTGGAGTATTCTGTAGGGTTCCAGAGGGCCTCGTAGGGTTCCATCGAAATCTATAGGGTTCCCTAGGGGCCCATAGAGTCCCGTAGATTTCCGTAGGGACCTGTAGGGTTGTGTAAGTGCCCGCAGAAGTCTGTAGGAGTCTGTGGGATTCTCTAAGGTTGCGGAGGGTTCTGCAGGGTTCCGTAGGGACCCGTAGAGTTCCGTAGTGGCTGGTAAATTTCCGTAGGGCCCTGTGGGGTTCTGTATGGACCTGTAGGGTTCCGTAGGGGCCTGCAGGGTTCCGTAAGTGCCCGCAGGTGTCTGTAGGGTTCCGTAGGGGTCTGTAGGGTTCCGTAGGCACCTGCAGTGTTCTGTAGGAGCCCATAGGGTTTTAGTGAGGTTCCGTTGTGTTGCTAAGGGTCTTGTAGAGTGCTGTCGGGTCCTGGAGTATTCTGTAGGGTTCCAGAGGGCCTCGTAGGGTTCCGTCGAAATCTGAAGGGTTCCCTAGGGGCCCGTAGAGTCCCGTAGATTTCCGTAGGGACCTGTAGGGTTATGTAAGTGCCCGCAGGGGTTGGTAGTAGCTTGTAGGGTGCCATATGTTTCCGGAGGGTTGTGTAGGGTTCCGTAGGGGCCTGTGGTGTTCCCTAGGGGCCTGTAGAGTCTCGTACAGTTCCGTAGGGTCCTGTAGGTTTCCATAAGCGCCCGCAGAGGTCTGAAGGGGCCCGTACTGTTCCGTAAGGATCCATGGGGTTCCGTAGAGCTTCGTAGGTTCCCTAGAGGCCTCTGGAGTACCGCAGGAGCCAGTAGTGTTCCGTAGGGTCCTCTAGGGTTGAGTAAGTGCCCGCAGGAGTCTGTAGGAATCCGTGGGATTCTGTAAGGTTCTGGAGGGTTCTGCAGGGTTCCGTAAAGGCCCGTAGAGTTCCGTAGTGGCTGGTAAAGTTCCGTAGGGCCCTGTGGGGTTCTGTATGGACCTGTAGGGTTCCGTAGGGGCCTGCAGGGTTCTGTAAGTGCCCATAGGTGTCTGTAGGGGTCTGTAGGGTTCCGTAGGCACCTGCAGTGTTCTGTAGGAGCCCTTAGGGTTTTAGTGAGGTTCCGTTGTGTTGCTAAGGGTCTTGTAGAGTTCTGTCGGGTCCTGGAGTATTCTGTAGGGTTCCAGAGGGGCTCATAGGGTTCCATCAAAATCTGAAGGGTTCCCTAGGGGTCCATAGAGTCCCGTAGATTTCTGTAGGGACCTGTAGGGTTGTGTAAGTGCCCGCAGAAGTCTGTAGGAGTCTGTGGGATTCTGTAAGGTTCTGGAGGGTTCTGTAGGGTTCTGTAGGGACCCGTAGAGTTCCGTAGTGGCTGGTAAAGTTCCGTAGGGCCCTGTGGGGTTCTGTATGGACCTGTAGGGTTCCGTAGGGGCCTGCAGGGTTCCGTAAGTGCCCGCAGGTGTCTGTAGGGTTCCGTAGGGGTCTGTAGGGTTCCGTAGGCACCTGCAGTGTTCTGTAGGAGCCCTTAGGGTTTTAGTGAGGTTCCATTGTGTTGCTAAGGGTCTTGTAGAGTGCTGTCGGGTCCTGGAGTATTCTGTAGGGTTCCAGAGGGCCTCGTAGGGTTCCGTCGAAATCTGAAGGGTTCCCTAGGGGCCCGTAGAGTCCCGTAGATTTCCGTAGGGACCTGTAGGGTTATGTAAGTGCCCGCAGGGGTTGGTAGGAGCTTGTAGGGTGCGATATGCTTCCGGAGGGTTGTGTAGGGTTCCGTAGGGGCCTGTGGTGTTCCCTAGGGGCCTGTAGAGTCTCGTACAGTTCTGTAGGGTCCTGTAGGTTTCCATAAGCGCCCGCAGAGGTCTGAAGGGGCCCGTACTGTTCCGTAAGGATCCATGGGGTTCCGTAGAGCTTCGTAGGTTCCCTAGAGGCCTCTGGAGTACCGCAGGAGCCAGTAGTGTTCCGTAGGGTCCTCTAGGGTTGAGTAAGTGCCCGCAGGAGTCTGTAGGAATCCGTGGGATTCTGTAAGGTTCTGGAGGGTTCTGCAGGGTTCCGTAGGGGCCCGTAGAGTTCCGTAGTGGCTGGTAAAGTTCCGTAGGGCCCTGTGGGGTTCTGTATGGACCTGTAGGGTTCCGTAGGGGCCTGCAGGGTTCTGTAAGTGCCCATAGGTGTCTGTAGGGGTCTGTAGGGTTCCGTAGGCACCTGCAGTGTTCTGTAGGAGCCCTTAGGGTTTTAGTGAGGTTCCGTTGTGTTGCTAAGGGTCTTGTAGAGTTCTGTCGGGTCCTGGAGTATTCTGTAGGGTTCCAGAGGGGCTCATAGGGTTCCATCAAAATCTGAAGGGTTCCCTAGGGGTCCATAGAGTCCCGTAGATTTCTGTAGGGACCTGTAGGGTTGTGTAAGTGCCCGCAGAAGTCTGTAGGAGTCTGTGGGATTCTGTAAGGTTCTGGAGGGTTCTGCAGGGTTCTGTAGGGACCCGTAGAGTTCCGTAGTGGCTGGTAAAGTTCCGTAGGGCCCTGTGGGGTTCTGTATGGACCTGTAGGGTTCCGTAGGGGCCTGCAGGGTTCCGTAAGTGCCCGCAGGTGTCTGTAGGGTTCCGTAGGGGTCTGTAGGGTTCCGTAGGCACCTGCAGTGTTCTGTAGGAGCCCATAGGGTTTTAGTGAGGTTCCATTGTGTTGCTAAGGGTCTTGTAGAGTGCTGTCGGGTCCTGGAGTATTCTGTAGGGTTCCAGAGGGCCTCGTAGGGTTCCGTCGAAATCTGAAGGGTTCCCTAGGGGCCCGTAGAGTCCCGTAGATTTCCGTAGGGACCTGTAGGGTTATGTAAGTGCCCGCAGGGGTTGGTAGGAGCTTGTAGGGTGCCATATGTTTCCGGAGGGTTGTGTAGGGTTCCGTAGGGGCCTGTGGTGTTCCCTAGGGGCCTGTAGAGTCTCGTACAGTTCCGTAGGGTCCTGTAGGTTTCCATAAGCGCCCGCAGAGGTCTGAAGGGGCCCGTACTGTTCCGTAAGGATCCATGGGGTTCCGTAGAGCTTCGTAGGTTCCCTAGAGGCCTCTGGAGTACCGCAGGAGCCAGTAGTGTTCCGTAGGGTCCTCTAGGGTTGAGTAAGTGCCCGCAGGAGTCTGTAGGAATCCGTGGGATTCTGTAAGGTTCTGGAGGGTTCTGCAGGGTTCCGTAGGGGCCCGTAGAGTTCCGTAGTGGCTGGTAAAGTTCCGTAGGGCCCTGTGGGGTTCTGTATGGACCTGTAGGGTTCCGTAGGGGCCTGCAGGGTTCCGTAAGTGCCCATAGGTGTCTGTAGGGGTCTGTAGGGTTCCGTAGGCACCTACAGTGTTCTGTAGGAGCCCATAGGTTTTAGTGAGGTTCCGTTGTGTTGCTAAGGGTCTTGTAGAGTGCTGTCAGGTCCTGGAGTATTCTGTAGGGTTCCAGAGGGCCTCGTAGGGTTCCATCGAAATCTATAGGGTTCCCTAGGGGCCCATAGAGTCCCGTAGATTTCCGTAGGGACCTGTAGGGTTGTGTAAGTGCCCGCAGAAGTCTGTAGGAGTCTGTGGGATTCTCTAAGGTTGCAGAGGGTTCTGCAGGGTTCCGTAGGGACCCGTAGAGTTCCGTAGTGGCTGGTAAATTCCGTAGGGCCCTGTGGGGTTCTGCATGGACCTGTAGGGTTCCGTAGGGGCCTGCAGGGTTCCGTAAGTGCCCGCAGGTGTCTGTAGGGTTCCGTAGGGGTCTGTAGGGTTCCGTAGGCACCTGCAGTGTTCTGTAGGAGCCCATAGGGTTTTAGTGAGGTTCCGTTGTGTTGCTAAGGGTCTTGTAGAGTGCTGTCGGGTCCTGGAGTATTCTGTAGGGTTCCAGAGGGCCTCGTAGGGTTCCGTCGAAATCTGAAGGGTTCCCTAGGGGCCCGTAGAGTCCCGTAGATTTCCGTAGGGACCTGTAGGGTTATGTAAGTGCCCGCAGGGGTTGGTAGGAGCTTGTAGGGTGCGATATGCTTCCGGAGGGTTGTGTAGGGTTCCGTAGGGGCCTGTGGTGTTCCCTAGGGGCCTGTAGAGTCTCGTACAGTTCTGTAGGGTCCTGTAGTTTTCCATAAGCGCCCGCAGAGGTCTGAAGGGGCCCGTACTGTTCCGTAAGGATCCATGGGGTTCCGTAGAGCTTCGTAGGTTCCCTAGAGGCCTCTGGAGTACCGCAGGAGCCAGTAGTGTTCCGTAGGGTCCTCTAGGGTTGAGTAAGTGCCCGCAGGAGTCTGTAGGAATCCGTGGGATTCTGTAAGGTTCTGGAGGGTTCTGCAGGGTTCCGTAGGGGCCCGTAGAGTTCCGTAGTGGCTGGTAAAGTTCCGTAGGGCCCTGTGGGGTTCTGTATGGACCTGTAGGGTTCCGTAGGGGCCTGCAGGGTTCTGTAAGTGCCCATAGGTGTCTGTAGGGGTCTGTAGGGTTCCGTAGGCACCTACAGTGTTCTGTAGGAGCCCTTAGGGTTTTAGTGAGGTTCCGTTGTGTTGCTAAGGTCTTTGTAGAGTTCTGTCGGGTCCTGGAGTATTCTGTAGGGTTCCAGAGGGGCTCATAGGGTTCCATCAAAATCTGAAGGGTTCCCTAGGGGTCCATAGAGTCCCGTAGATTTCTGTAGGGACCTGTAGGGTTGTGTAAGTGCCCGCAGAAGTCTGTAGGAGTCTGTGGGATTCTGTAAGGTTCTGGAGGGTTCTGTAGGGTTCTGTAGGGACCCGTAGAGTTCCGTAGTGGCTGGTAAAGTTCCGTAGGGCCCTGTGGGGTTCTGTATGGACCTGTAGGGTTCCGTAGGGGCCTGCAGGGTTCCGTAAGTGCCCGCAGGTGTCTGTAGGGTTCCGTAGGGGTCTGTAGGGTTCCGTAGGCACCTGCAGTGTTCTGTAGGAGCCCATAGGGTTTTAGTGAGGTTCCGTTGTGTTGCTAAGGGTCTTGTAGAGTTCTGTCGGGTCCTGGAGTATTCTGTAGGGTTCCAGAGGGGCTCATAGGGTTCCATCAAAATCTGAAGGGTTCCCTAGGGGTCCATAGAGTCCCGTAGATTTCTGTAGGGACCTGTAGGGTTGTGTAAGTGCCCGCAGAAGTCTGTAGGAGTCTGTGGGATTCTGTAAGGTTCTGGAGGGTTCTGCAGGGTTCTGTAGGGACCCGTAGAGTTCCGTAGTGGCTGGTAAAGTTCCGTAGGGCCCTGTGGGGTTCTGTATGGACCTGTAGGGTTCCGTAGGGGCCTGCAGGGTTCCGTAAGTGCCCGCAGGTGTCTGTAGGGTTCCGTAGGGGTCTGTAGGGTTCCGTAGGCACCTGCAGTGTTCTGTAGGAGCCCATAGGGTTTTAGTGAGGTTCCATTGTGTTGCTAAGGGTCTTGTAGAGTGCTGTCGGGTCCTGGAGTATTCTGTAGGGTTCCAGAGGGCCTCGTAGGGTTCCGTCGAAATCTGAAGGGTTCCCTAGGGGCCCGTAGAGTCCCGTAGATTTCCGTAGGGACCTGTAGGGTTATGTAAGTGCCCGCAGGGGTTGGTAGGAGCTTGTAGGGTGCCATATGTTTCCGGAGGGTTGTGTAGGGTTCCGTAGGGGCCTGTGGTGTTCCCTAGGGGCCTGTAGAGTCTCGTACAGTTCCGTAGGGTCCTGTAGGTTTCCATAAGCGCCCGCAGAGGTCTGAAGGGGCCCGTACTGTTCCGTAAGGATCCATGGGGTTCCGTAGAGCTTCGTAGGTTCCCTAGAGGCCTCTGGAGTACCGCAGGAGCCAGTAGTGTTCCGTAGGGTCCTCTAGGGTTGAGTAAGTGCCCGCAGGAGTCTGTAGGAATCCGTGGGATTCTGTAAGGTTCTGGAGGGTTCTGCAGGGTTCCGTAGGGGCCCGTAGAGTTCCGTAGTGGCTGGTAAAGTTCCGTAGGGCCCTGTGGGGTTCTGTATGGACCTGTAGGGTTCCGTAGGGGCCTGCAGGGTTCCGTAAGTGCCCATAGGTGTCTGTAGGGGTCTGTAGGGTTCCGTAGGCACCTACAGTGTTCTGTAGGAGCCCATAAGGTTTTAGTGAGGTTCCGTTGTGTTGCTAAGGGTCTTGTAGAGTGCTGTCAGGTCCTGGAGTATTCTGTAGGGTTCCAGAGGGCCTCGTAGGGTTCCATCGAAATCTATAGGGTTCCCTAGGGGCCCATAGAGTCCCGTAGATTTCCGTAGGGACCTGTAGGGTTGTGTAAGTGCCCGCAGAAGTCTGTAGGAGTCTGTGGGATTCTCTAAGGTTGCAGAGGGTTCTGCAGGGTTCCGTAGGGACCCGTAGAGTTCCGTAGTGGCTGGTAAATTTCCGTAGGGCCCTGTGGGGTTCTGCATGGACCTGTAGGGTTCCGTAGGGGCCTGCAGGGTTCCGTAAGTGCCCGCAGGTGTCTGTAGGGTTCCGTAGGGGTCTGTAGGGTTCCGTAGGCACCTGCAGTGTTCTGTAGGAGCCCATAGGGTTTTAGTGAGGTTCCGTTGTGTTGCTAAGGGTCTTGTAGAGTGCTGTCGGGTCCTGGAGTATTCTGTAGGGTTCCAGAGGGCCTCGTAGGGTTCCGTCGAAATCTGAAGGGTTCCCTAGGGGCCCGTAGAGTCCCGTAGATTTCCGTAGGGACCTGTAGGGTTATGTAAGTGCCCGCAGGGGTTGGTAGGAGCTTGTAGGGTGCGATATGCTTCCGGAGGGTTGTGTAGGGTTCCGTAGGGGCCTGTGGTGTTCCCTAGGGGCCTGTAGAGTCTCGTACAGTTCTGTAGGGTCCTGTAGGTTTCCATAAGCGCCCGCAGAGGTCTGAAGGGGCCCGTACTGTTCCGTAAGGATCCATGGGGTTCCGTAGAGCTTCGTAGGTTCCCTAGAGGCCTCTGGAGTACCGCAGGAGCCAGTAGTGTTCCGTAGGGTCCTCTAGGGTTGAGTAAGTGCCCGCAGGAGTCTGTAGGAATCCGTGGGATTCTGTAAGGTTCTGGAGGGTTCTGCAGGGTTCCGTAGGGGCCCGTAGAGTTCCGTAGTGGCTGGTAAAGTTCCGTAGGGCCCTGTGGGGTTCTGTATGGACCTGTAGGGTTCCGTAGGGGCCTGCAGGGTTCTGTAAGTGCCCATAGGTGTCTGTAGGGGTCTGTAGGGTTCCGTAGGCACCTACAGTGTTCTGTAGGAGCCCTTAGGGTTTTAGTGAGGTTCCGTTGTGTTGCTAAGGGTCTTGTAGAGTTCTGTCGGGTCCTGGAGTATTCTGTAGGGTTCCAGAGGGGCTCATAGGGTTCCATCAAAATCTGAAGGGTTCCCTAGGGGTCCATAGAGTCCCGTAGATTTCTGTAGGGACCTGTAGGGTTGTGTAAGTGCCCGCAGAAGTCTGTAGGAGTCTGTGGGATTCTGTAAGGTTCTGGAGGGTTCTGTAGGGTTCTGTAGGGACCCGTAGAGTTCCGTAGTGGCTGGTAAAGTTCCGTAGGGCCCTGTGGGGTTCTGTATGGACCTGTAGGGTTCCGTAGGGGCCTGCAGGGTTCCGTAAGTGCCCGCAGGTGTCTGTAGGGTTCCGTAGGGGTCTGTAGGGTTCCGTAGGCACCTGCAGTGTTCTGTAGGAGCCCATAGGGTTTTAGTGAGGTTCCGTTGTGTTGCTAAGGGTCTTGTAGAGTGCTGTCAGGTCCTGGAGTATTCTGTAGGGTTCCAGAGGGCCTCGTAGGGTTCCATCGAAATCTATAGGGTTCCCTAGGGGCCCATAGAGTCCCGTAGATTTCCGTAGGGACCTGTAGGGTTGTGTAAGTGCCCGCAGAAGTCTGTAGGAGTCTGTGGGATTCTCTAAGGTTGCGGAGGGTTCTGCAGGGTTCCGTAGGGACCCGTAGAGTTCCGTAGTGGCTGGTAAATTTCCGTAGGGCCCTGTGGGGTTCTGTATGGACCTGTAGGGTTCCGTAAGTGCCCGCAGGTGTCTGTAGGGTTCCGTAGGGGTCTGTAGGGTTCCGTAGGCACCTGCAGTGTTCTGTAGGAGCCCATAGGGTTTTAGTGAGGTTCCGTTGTGTAGCTAAGGGTCTTGTAGAGTGCTGTCAGGTCCTGGAGTATTCTGTAGGGTTCCAGAGGGCCTCGTAGGGTTCCATCAAAATCTGAAGGGTTCCCTAGGGGTCCATAGAGTCCCGTAGATTTCTGTAGGGACCTGTAGGGTTGTGTAAGTGCCCGCAGAAGTCTGTAGGAGTCTGTGGGATTCTGTAAGGTTCTGGAGGGTTCTGTAGGGTTCTGTAGGGACCCGTAGAGTTCCGTAGTGGCTGGTAAAGTTCCGTAGGGCCCTGTGGGGTTCTGTATGGACCTGTAGGGTTCCGTAGGGGCCTGCAGGGTTCCGTAAGTGCCCGCAGGTGTCTGTAGGGTTCCGTAGGGGTCTGTAGGGTTCCGTAGGCACCTGCAGTGTTCTGTAGGAGCCCATAGGGTTTTAGTGAGGTTCCGTTGTGTTGCTAAGGGTCTTGTAGAGTGCTGTCGGGTCCTGGAGTATTCTGTAGGGTTCCGTAGGGGCCTCGTAGGGTTCCGTCGAAATCTGAAGGGTTCCCTAGGGGCCCGTAGAGTCCCGTAGATTTCCGTAGGGACCTGTAGGGTTGTGTAAGTGCCCGCAGGGGTTGGTAGGAGCTTGTAGGGTGCCATATGTTTCCGGAGGGTTGTGTAGGGTTCCGTAGGGGCCTGTGGTGTTCCCTAGGGGCCTGTAGAGTCTCGTACAGTTCCGTAGGGTCCTGTAGGTTTCCATAAGCGCCCGCAGAGGTCTGAAGGGGCCCGTACTGTTCCGTAAGGATCCATGGGGTTCCGTAGAGCTTCGTAGGTTCCCTAGAGGCCTCTGGAGTACCGCAGGAGCCAGTAGTGTTCCGTAGGGTCCTCTAGGGTTGAGTAAGTGCCCGCAGGAGTCTGTAGGAATCCGTGGGATTCTGTAAGGTTCTGGAGGGTTCTGCAGGGTTCCGTAGGGGCCCGTAGAGTTCCGTAGTGGCTGGTAAAGTTCCCAGGGCCCTGTACTGTTCCGTAACTGCCTGCAATGGTCTTTAGGCTTCCGTAGGGGCTGGTAGGGTTCCATAAAGTTCCGTGGGTTCCTGCAGAGCTCTGCAAGTGCCCGCAAGGGCCTGTAGGGGCCCACAGTGTTTCTGCCAGGTTCCGTAGAGTTCCGTAGGGGCCATATTTTTCTGTAGTGGTGGTAGTATTCTGTAGGGGTCTGTAGGGTTCCGTAGGCACCTACAGTGTTCTGTAGGAGCCCATAAGGTTTTAGTGAGGTTCCGTTGTGTTGCTAAGGGTCTTGTAGAGTGCTGTCGGGTCCTGGAGTATTCTGTAGGGTTCCAGAGGGCCTCGTAGGGTTCCGTCGAAATCTATAGGGTTCCCTAGGGGCCCATAGAGTCCCGTAGATTTCCGTAGGGACCTGTAGGGTTGTGTAAGTGCCCGCAGAAGTCTGTAGGAGTCTGTGGGATTCTGTAAGGTTCTGGAGGGTTCTGCAGGGTTCCGTAGGGACCCGTAGAGTTCCGTAGTGGCTGGTAAAGTTCCGTAGGGCCCTGTGGGGTTCTGTATGGACCTGTAGGGTTCCGTAGGGGCCTGCAGGGTTCCGTAAGTGCCCGCAGGTGTCTGTAGGGTTCCGTAGGGGTCTGTAGGGTTCCGTAGGCACCTGCAGTGTTCTGTAGGAGCCCATAGGGTTTTAGTGAGGTTCCGTTGTGTTGCTAAGGGTCTTGTAGAGTGCTGTCGGGTCCTGGAGTATTCTGTAGGGTTCCAGAGGGCCTCGTAGGGTTCCGTCAAAATCTGAAGGGTTCCCTAGGGGCCCGTAGAGTCCCGTAGATTTCCGTAGGGACCTGTAGGGTTGTGTAAGTGCCCGCAGGGGTTGGTAGGAGCTTGTAGGGTGCCATATGTTTCCGGAGGGTTGTGTAGGGTTCCGTAGGGGCCTGTGGTGTTCCCTAGGGGCCTGTAGAGTCTCGTACAGTTCCGTAGGGTCCTGTAGGTTTCCATAAGCGCCCGCAGAGGTCTGAAGGGGCCCGTACTGTTCCGTAAGGATCCATGGGGTTCCGTAGAGCTTCGTAGGTTCCCTAGAGGCCTCTGGAGTACCGCAGGAGCCAGTAGTGTTCCGTAGGGTCCTCTAGGGTTGAGTAAGTGCCCGCAGGAGTCTGTAGGAATCCGTGGGATTCTGTAAGGTTCTGGAGGGTTCTGCAGGGTTCCGTAGGGGCCCATAGAGTTCCGTAGTGGCTGGTAAAGTTCCGTAGGGCCCTGTGGGGTTCTGTATGGACCTGTAGGGTTCCGTAGGGGCCTGCAGGGTTCTGTAAGTGCCCATAGGTGTCTGTAGGGGTCTGTAGGGTTCCGTAGGCACCTGCAGTGTTCTGTAGGAGCCCATAAGGTTTTAGTGAGGTTCCGTTGTGTAGCTAAGGGTCTTGTAGAGTGCTGTCAGGTCCTGGAGTATTCTGTAGGGTTCCAGAGGGCCTCGTAGGGTTCCATCAAAATCTGAAGGGTTCCCTAGGGGTCCATAGAGTCCCGTAGATTTCTGTAGGGACCTGTAGGGTTGTGTAAGTGCCCGCAGAAGTCTGTAGGAGTCTGTGGGATTCTGTAAGGTTCTGGAGGGTTCTGTAGGGTTCTGTAGGGACCCGTAGAGTTCCGTAGTGGCTGGTAAAGTTCCGTAGGGCCCTGTGGGGTTCTGTATGGACCTGTAGGGTTCCGTAGGGGCCTGCAGGGTTCCGTAAGTGCCCGCAGGTGTCTGTAGGGTTCCGTAGGGGTCTGTAGGGTTCCGTAGGCACCTGCAGTGTTCTGTAGGAGCCCATAGGGTTTTAGTGAGGTTCCGTTGTGTTGCTAAGGGTCTTGTAGAGTGCTGTCGGGTCCTGGAGTATTCTGTAGGGTTCCGTAGGGGCCTCGTAGGGTTCCGTCGAAATCTGAAGGGTTCCCTAGGGGCCCGTAGAGTCCCGTAGATTTCCGTAGGGACCTGTAGGGTTGTGTAAGTGCCCGCAGGGGTTGGTAGGAGCTTGTAGGGTGCCATATGCTTCCGGAGGGTTGTGTAGGGTTCCGTAGGGGCCTGTGGTGTTCCCTAGGGGCCTGTAGAGTCTCGTACAGTTCCGTAGGGTCCTGTAGGTTTCCATAAGCGCCCGCAGAGGTCTGAAGGGGCCCGTACTGTTCCGTAAGGATCCATGGGGTTCCGTAGAGCTTCGTAGGTTCCCTAGAGGCCTCTGGAGTACCGCAGGAGCCAGTAGTGTTCCGTAGGGTCCTCTAGGGTTGAGTAAGTGCCCGCAGGAGTCTGTAGGAATCCGTGGGATTCTGTAAGGTTCTGGAGGGTTCTGCAGGGTTCCGTAGGGGCCCGTAGAGTTCCGTAGTGGCTGGTAAAGTTCCGTAGGGCCCTGTGGGGTTCTGTATGGACCTGTAGGGTTCCGTAGGGGCCTGCAGGGTTCTGTAAGTGCCCATAGGTGTCTGTAGGGGTCTGTAGGGTTCCGTAGGCACCTGCAGTGTTCTGTAGGAGCCCTTAGGGTTTTAGTGAGGTTCCGTTGTGTTGCTAAGGGTCTTGTAGAGTTCTGTCGGGTCCTGGAGTATTCTGTAGGGTTCCAGAGGGGCTCATAGGGTTCCATCAAAATCTGAAGGGTTCCCTAGGGGTCCATAGAGTCCCGTAGATTTCTGTAGGGACCTGTAGGGTTGTGTAAGTGCCCGCAGAAGTCTGTAGGAGTCTGTGGGATTCTGTAAGGTTCTGGAGGGTTCTGTAGGGTTCTGTAGGGACCCGTAGAGTTCCGTAGTGGCTGGTAAAGTTCCGTAGGGCCCTGTGGGGTTCTGTATGGACCTGTAGGGTTCCGTAGGGGCCTGCAGGGTTCCGTAAGTGCCCGCAGGTGTCTGTAGGGTTCCGTAGGGGTCTGTAGGGTTCCGTAGGCACCTGCAGTGTTCTGTAGGAGCCCATAGGGTTTTAGTGAGGTTCCATTGTGTTGCTAAGGGTCTTGTAGAGTGCTGTCGGGTCCTGGAGTATTCTGTAGGGTTCCAGAGGGCCTCGTAGGGTTCCGTCGAAATCTGAAGGGTTCCCTAGGGGCCCGTAGAGTCCCGTAGATTTCCGTAGGGACCTGTAGGGTTATGTAAGTGCCCGCAGGGGTTGGTAGGAGCTTGTAGGGTGCCATATGTTTCCGGAGGGTTGTGTAGGGTTCCGTAGGGGCCTGTGGTGTTCCCTAGGGGCCTGTAGAGTCTCGTACAGTTCCGTAGGGTCCTGTAGGTTTCCATAAGCGCCCGCAGAGGTCTGAAGGGGCCCGTACTGTTCCGTAAGGATCCATGGGGTTCCGTAGAGCTTCATAGGTTCCCTAGAGGCCTCTGGAGTACCGCAGGAGCCAGTAGTGTTCCGTAGGGTCCTCTAGGGTTGAGTAAGTGCCCGCAGGAGTCTGTAGGAATCCGTGGGATTCTGTAAGGTTCTGGAGGGTTCTGCAGGGTTCCGTAGGGGCCCGTAGAGTTCCGTAGTGGCTGGTAAAGTTCCGTAGGGCCCTGTGGGGTTCTGTATGGACCTGTAGGGTTCCGTAGGGGCCTGCAGGGTTCCGTAAGTGCCCATAGGTGTCTGTAGGGGTCTGTAGGGTTCCGTAGGCACCTACAGTGTTCTGTAGGAGCCCATAAGGTTTTAGTGAGGTTCCGTTGTGTTGCTAAGGGTCTTGTAGAGTGCTGTCAGGTCCTGGAGTATTCTGTAGGGTTCCAGAGGGCCTCGTAGGGTTCCATCGAAATCTATAGGGTTCCCTAGGGGCCCATAGAGTCCCGTAGATTTCCGTAGGGACCTGTAGGGTTGTGTAAGTGCCCGCAGAAGTCTGTAGGAGTCTGTGGGATTCTCTAAGGTTGCGGAGGGTTCTGCAGGGTTCCGTAGGGACCCGTAGAGTTCCGTAGTGGCTGGTAAATTTCCGTAGGGCCCTGTGGGGTTCTGTATGGACCTGTAGGGTTCCGTAAGTGCCCGCAGGTGTCTGTAGGGTTCCGTAGGGGTCTGTAGGGTTCCGTAGGCACCTGCAGTGTTCTGTAGGAGCCCATAGGGTTTTAGTGAGGTTCCGTTGTGTTGCTAAGGGTCTTGTAGAGTGCTGTCGGGTCCTGGAGTATTCTGTAGGGTTCCAGAGGGCCTCGTAGGGTTCCGTCAAAATCTGAAGGGTTCCCTAGGGGCCCGTAGAGTCCCGTAGATTTCCGTAGGGACCTGTAGGGTTATGTAAGTGCCCGCAGGGGTTGGTAGGAGCTTGTAGGGTGCCATATGTTTCCGGAGGGTTGTGTAGGGTTCCGTAGGGGCCTGTGGTGTTCCCTAGGGGCCTGTAGAGTCTCGTACAGTTCCGTAGGGTCCTGTAGGTTTCCATAAGCGCCCGCAGAGGTCTGAAGGGGCCCGTACTGTTCCGTAAGGATCCATGGGGTTCCGTAGAGCTTCGTAGGTTCCCTAGAGGCCTCTGGAGTACCGCAGGAGCCAGTAGTGTTCCGTAGGGTCCTCTAGGGTTGAGTAAGTGCCCGCAGGAGTCTGTAGGAATCCGTGGGATTCTGTAAGGTTCTGGAGGGTTCTGCAGGGTTCCGTAGGGGCCCATAGAGTTCCGTAGTGGCTGGTAAAGTTCCGTAGGGCCCTGTGGGGTTCTGTATGGACCTGTAGGGTTCCGTAGGGGCCTGCAGGGTTCCGTAAGTGCCCGCAGGTGTCTGTAGGGTTCCGTAGGGGTCTGTAGGGTTCCGTAGGCACCTGCAGTGTTCTGTAGGAGCCCATAGGGTTTTAGTGAGGTTCCGTTGTGTTGCTAAGGGTCTTGTAGAGTGCTGTCGGGTCCTGGAGTATTCTGTAGGGTTCCGTAGGGGCCTCGTAGGGTTCCGTCGAAATCTGAAGGGTTCCCTAGGGGCCCGTAGAGTCCCGTAGATTTCCGTAGGGACCTGTAGGGTTGTGTAAGTGCCCGCAGGGGTTGGTAGGAGCTTGTAGGGTGCCATATGTTTCCGGAGGGTTGTGTAGGGTTCCGTAGGGGCCTGTGGTGTTCCCTAGGGGCCTGTAGAGTCTCGTACAGTTCCGTAGGGTCCTGTAGGTTTCCATAAGCGCCCGCAGAGGTCTGAAGGGGCCCGTACTGTTCCGTAAGGATCCATGGGGTTCCGTAGAGCTTCGTAGGTTCCCTAGAGGCCTCTGGAGTACCGCAGGAGCCAGTAGTGTTCCGTAGGGTCCTCTAGGGTTGAGTAAGTGCCCGCAGGAGTCTGTAGGAATCCGTGGGATTCTGTAAGGTTCTGGAGGGTTCTGCAGGGTTCCGTAGGGGCCCGTAGAGTTCCGTAGTGGCTGGTAAAGTTCCCAGGGCCCTGTACTGTTCCGTAACTGCCTGCAATGGTCTTTAGGCTTCCGTAGGGGCTGGTAGGGTTCCATAAAGTTCCGTGGGTTCCTGCAGAGCTCTGCAAGTGCCCGCAAGGGCCTGTAGGGGCCCACAGTGTTTCTGCCAGGTTCCGTAGAGTTCCGTAGGGGCCATATTTTTCTGTAGTGGTGGTAGTATTCTGTAGGGGTCTGTAGGGTTCCGTAGGCACCTACAGTGTTCTGTAGGAGCCCATAAGGTTTTAGTGAGGTTCCGTTGTGTTGCTAAGGGTCTTGTAGAGTGCTGTCGGGTCCTGGAGTATTCTGTAGGGTTCCAGAGGGCCTCGTAGGGTTCCGTCGAAATCTATAGGGTTCCCTAGGGGCCCATAGAGTCCCGTAGATTTCCGTAGGGACCTGTAGGGTTGTGTAAGTGCCCGCAGAAGTCTGTAGGAGTCTGTGGGATTCTGTAAGGTTCTGGAGGGTTCTGCAGGGTTCCGTAGGGGCCCGTAGAGTTCCGTAGTGGCTGGTAAAGTTCCGTAGGGCCCTGTGGGGTTCTGTATGGACCTGTAGGGTTCCGTAGGGGCCTGCAGGGTTCCGTAAGTGCCCGCAGGTGTCTGTAGGGTTCCGTAGGGGTCTGTAGGGTTCCGTAGGCACCTGCAGTGTTCTGTAGGAGCCCATAGGGTTTTAGTGAGGTTCCGTTGTGTTGCTAAGGGTCTTGTAGAGTGCTGTCGGGTCCTGGAGTATTCTGTAGGGTTCCAGAGGGCCTCGTAGGGTTCCGTCAAAATCTGAAGGGTTCCCTAGGGGCCCGTAGAGTCCCGTAGATTTCCGTAGGGACCTGTAGGGTTATGTAAGTGCCTGCAGGGGTTGGTAGGAGCTTGTAGGGTGCCATATGTTTCCGGAGGGTTGTGTAGGGTTCCGTAGGGGCCTGTGGTGTTCCCTAGGGGCCTGTAGAGTCTCGTACAGTTCCGTAGGGTCCTGTAGGTTTCCATAAGCGCCCGCAGAGGTCTGAAGGGGCCCGTACTGTTCCGTAAGGATCCATGGGGTTCCGTAGAGCTTCGTAGGTTCCCTAGAGGCCTCTGGAGTACCGCAGGAGCCAGTAGTGTTCCGTAGGGTCCTCTAGGGTTGAGTAAGTGCCCGCAGGAGTCTGTAGGAATCCGTGGGATTCTGTAAGGTTCTGGAGGGTTCTGCAGGGTTCCGTAGGGGCCCGTAGAGTTCCGTAGTGGCTGGTAAAGTTCCGTAGGGCCCTGTGGGGTTCTGTATGGACCTGTAGGGTTCCGTAGGGGCCTGCAGGGTTCTGTAAGTGCCCATAGGTGTCTGTAGGGGTCTGTAGGGTTCCGTAGGCACCTGCAGTGTTCTGTAGGAGCCCATAAGGTTTTAGTGAGGTTCCGTTGTGTAGCTAAGGGTCTTGTAGAGTGCTGTCAGGTCCTGGAGTATTCTGTAGGGTTCCAGAGGGCCTCGTAGGGTTCCATCAAAATCTGAAGGGTTCCCTAGGGGTCCATAGAGTCCCGTAGATTTCTGTAGGGACCTGTAGGGTTGTGTAAGTGCCCGCAGAAGTCTGTAGGAGTCTGTGGGATTCTGTAAGGTTCTGGAGGGTTCTGTAGGGTTCTGTAGGGACCCGTAGAGTTCCGTAGTGGCTGGTAAAGTTCCGTAGGGCCCTGTGGGGTTCTGTATGGACCTGTAGGGTTCCGTAGGGGCCTGCAGGGTTCCGTAAGTGCCCGCAGGTGTTAGTAGGGTTCCGTAGGGGTCTGTAGGGTTCCGTAGGCACCTGCAGTGTTCTGTAGGAGCCCATAGGGTTTTAGTGAGGTTCCGTTGTGTTGCTAAGGGTCTTGTAGAGTGCTGTCGGGTCCTGGAGTATTCTGTAGGGTTCCGTAGGGGCCTCGTAGGGTTCCGTCGAAATCTGAAGGGTTCCCTAGGGGCCCGTAGAGTCCCGTAGATTTCCGTAGGGACCTGTAGGGTTGTGTAAGTGCCCGCAGGGGTTGGTAGGAGCTTGTAGGGTGCCATATGTTTCCGGAGGGTTGTGTAGGGTTCCGTAGGGGCCTGTGGTGTTCCCTAGGGGCCTGTAGAGTCTCGTACAGTTCCGTAGGGTCCTGTAGGTTTCCATAAGCGCCCGCAGAGGTCTGAAGGGGCCCGTACTGTTCCGTAAGGATCCATGGGGTTCCGTAGAGCTTCGTAGGTTCCCTAGAGGCCTCTGGAGTACCGCAGGAGCCAGTAGTGTTCCGTAGGGTCCTCTAGGGTTGAGTAAGTGCCCGCAGGAGTCTGTAGGAATCCGTGGGATTCTGTAAGGTTCTGGAGGGTTCTGCAGGGTTCCGTAGGGGCCCGTAGAGTTCCGTAGTGGCTGGTAAAGTTCCGTAGGGCCCTGTGGGGTTCTGTATGGACCTGTAGGGTTCCGTAGGGGCCTGCAGGGTTCCGTAAGTGCCCATAGGTGTCTGTAGGGGTCTGTAGGGTTCCGTAGGCACCTACAGTGTTCTGTAGGAGCCCATAAGGTTTTAGTGAGGTTCCGTTGTGTTGCTAAGGGTCTTGTAGAGTGCTGTCAGGTCCTGGAGTATTCTGTAGGGTTCCAGAGGGCCTCGTAGGGTTCCATCGAAATCTATAGGGTTCCCTAGGGGCCCATAGAGTCCCGTAGATTTCCGTAGGGACCTGTAGGGTTGTGTAAGTGCCCGCAGAAGTCTGTAGGAGTCTGTGGGATTCTCTAAGGTTGCGGAGGGTTCTGCAGGGTTCCGTAGGGACCCGTAGAGTTCCGTAGTGGCTGGTAAATTTCCGTAGGGCCCTGTGGGGTTCTGTATGGACCTGTAGGGTTCCGTAAGTGCCCGCAGGTGTCTGTAGGGTTCCGTAGGGGTCTGTAGGGTTCCGTAGGCACCTGCAGTGTTCTGTAGGAGCCCATAGGGTTTTAGTGAGGTTCCGTTGTGTTGCTAAGGGTCTTGTAGAGTGCTGTCGGGTCCTGGAGTATTCTGTAGGGTTCCAGAGGGCCTCGTAGGGTTCCGTCGAAATCTGAAGGGTTCCCTAGGGGCCCGTAGAGTCCCGTAGATTTCCGTAGGGACCTGTAGGGTTATGTAAGTGCCCGCAGGGGTTGGTAGGAGCTTGTAGGGTGCCATATGTTTCCGGAGGGTTGTGTAGGGTTCCGTAGGGGCCTGTGGTGTTCCCTAGGGGCCTGTAGAGTCTCGTACAGTTCCGTAGGGTCCTGTAGGTTTCCATAAGCGCCCGCAGAGGTCTGAAGGGGCCCGTACTGTTCCGTAAGGATCCATGGGGTTCCGTAGAGCTTCATAGGTTCCCTAGAGGCCTCTGGAGTACCGCAGGAGCCAGTAGTGTTCCGTAGGGTCCTCTAGGGTTGAGTAAGTGCCCGCAGGAGTCTGTAGGAATCCGTGGGATTCTGTAAGGTTCTGGAGGGTTCTGCAGGGTTCCGTAGGGGCCCGTAGAGTTCCGTAGTGGCTGGTAAAGTTCCGTAGGGCCCTGTGGGGTTCTGTATGGACCTGTAGGGTTCCGTAGGGGCCTGCAGGGTTCCGTAAGTGCCCATAGGTGTCTGTAGGGGTCTGTAGGGTTCCGTAGGCACCTACAGTGTTCTGTAGGAGCCCATAAGGTTTTAGTGAGGTTCCGTTGTGTTGCTAAGGGTCTTGTAGAGTGCTGTCAGGTCCTGGAGTATTCTGTAGGGTTCCAGAGGGCCTCGTAGGGTTCCATCGAAATCTATAGGGTTCCCTAGGGGCCCATAGAGTCCCGTAGATTTCCGTAGGGACCTGTAGGGTTGTGTAAGTGCCCGCAGAAGTCTGTAGGAGTCTGTGGGATTCTCTAAGGTTGCGGAGGGTTCTGCAGGGTTCCGTAGGGACCCGTAGAGTTCCGTAGTGGCTGGTAAATTTCCGTAGGGCCCTGTGGGGTTCTGTATGGACCTGTAGGGTTCCGTAAGTGCCCGCAGGTGTCTGTAGGGTTCCGTAGGGGTCTGTAGGGTTCCGTAGGCACCTGCAGTGTTCTGTAGGAGCCCATAGGGTTTTAGTGAGGTTCCGTTGTGTTGCTAAGGGTCTTGTAGAGTGCTGTCGGGTCCTGGAGTATTCTGTAGGGTTCCAGAGGGCCTCGTAGGGTTCCGTCAAAATCTGAAGGGTTCCCTAGGGGCCCGTAGAGTCCCGTAGATTTCCGTAGGGACCTGTAGGGTTATGTAAGTGCCCGCAGGGGTTGGTAGGAGCTTGTAGGGTGCCATATGTTTCCGGAGGGTTGTGTAGGGTTCCGTAGGGGCCTGTGGTGTTCCCTAGGGGCCTGTAGAGTCTCGTACAGTTCCGTAGGGTCCTGTAGGTTTCCATAAGCGCCCGCAGAGGTCTGAAGGGGCCCGTACTGTTCCGTAAGGATCCATGGGGTTCCGTAGAGCTTCGTAGGTTCCCTAGAGGCCTCTGGAGTACCGCAGGAGCCAGTAGTGTTCCGTAGGGTCCTCTAGG
>NW_027414331.1:0-17152 GCF_964106895.1 Numenius arquata
ATAGGGGCTGGCAGTGTTCCGTAGGGGTCCTCTAGGGTCGAGTAAGTGCCTGCAGGAGTCTCTAGGAATCTGTGGGATTCTGTAAGGTTCTGGAGGGTTCTGCAGGGTTCCGTAGGGGCCCCTAGAGTTCCTTAGTGGCTGGTAAAGTTCCCTAGGGCCCTGTACCGTTCCGTAACTGCCTGCAAGGCTCTTTAGGCTTCCGTAGGGGCTGGTAGGGTTCCATAAAGTTCCGTGGGTTCCTGCAGAATTCTGCAAGTGCCCGCAAGGGACTGTAGGGGCCCACAGTGTTTCTGTCAGGTTCCGTAGAGTTCCGTAGGGGCCATAGGTTTCCGTAGCGGCTGGTAGTATTCCATAGGGGTCTGTAGGGTTCCGTAGGCACCTGCAGTGTTCTGTAGGAGCCCATAGGGTTTTAGTGAGGTTCCGTTGTGTTGCTAAGGGTCTTGTAGAGTTCTGTCGGGTCCTGGAGTATTCTGTAGGGTTCCAGAGGGGCTCGTAGGGTTCCGTCGAAATCTGTAGGCTTCCCTAGGGGCCCGTGGAGTCCCGTAGATTTCCGTAGGGGCCTGTAGGGTTGTGTAAGTACCCGCAGGGGTTGGTAGGAGCTTGTAGGGTGCCATAAGTTTCCAGAGGGTTGTGTAGGGTTCCGTAGGGGCCTGTGGTGTTTCCTAGGGGCCTGTAGAGTCTCGTAGAGTTCCGTAGGGTCCTGTAGGTTTCCATAAGCGCCCGCAGAGGTCTGAAGGGGCCCGTACTGTTCCGTAAGGATCCATAGGGCTCCGTAGAGCTTCGTAGGTTCCCTAGAGGCCTGTAGAGTACCGCAGGAGCCAGTAGTGTTCTGTAGGGGTCCGTAAGGTTCCTTCCATAGGGGCTGGCAGTGTTCCGTAGGGTCCTCTAGGGTTGAGTAAGTGCCCGCAGGAGTCTCTAGGAATCTGTGGGATTCTGTAAGGTTCTGGAGGGTTCTGCAGGGTTCCGTAGGGGCCCCTAGAGGTCCTTAGTGGCTGGTAAAGTTCCCTAGAGCCCTGTACCGTTCCGTAACTGCCTGCAAGGGTCTTTAGGCTTCCGTAGGGGCTGGTAGGGTTCCATAAAGTTCCGTGGGTTCCTGCAGAATTCTGCAAGTGCCCGCAAGGGACTGTAGGGGCCCACAGTGTTTCTGTCAGGTTCCGTAGAGTTCCGTAGGGGCCATAGGTTTCCGTAGTGGCTGGTAGTATTCCGTAGGGGTCTGTAGGGTTCCGTAGGCACCTGCAGTGTTCTGTAGGAGCCCATAGGGTTTTCGTGAGGTTCCGTTGTGTTGCTAAGGGTCTTGTAGAGTGCTGTCGGGTCCTGGAGTATTCTGTAGGGTTCCAGAGGGGCTCATAGGGTTCCGTTGAAATCCGTAGGGTTCCCTAGGGGCCCGTGGAGTCCTGTAGATTTCCGTAGGGGCCTGTAGGGTTGTGTAAGTGCCCGCAGGGGTTGGTAGGAGCTTGTAGGGTGCCATAAGTTTCCGGAGGGTTGTGTAGGGTTCCGTAGAGGCCTGTGGTGTTCCCTAGGGGCCTGTAGGTTTCTCTCGTACAGTTCCGTAGGGTCCTGTAGGTTTCCGTAAGCACCCGCAGAGGTCTGAAGGGGCCCGTATTGTTCCGTAAGGATCCATAGGGCTCCGTACAGCTTCGTAGGTTCCCTAGTGGCTTCTTGAGTACCGCAGGAGCCAGTAGTGTTCTGCAGGGGCCCGTAAGGTTCCTTCCGTAGGGGCTGGCAGTGTTCCGTAGGGGCCTGTAGGGTTGTGTAAGTGCCCGCAGCAGTCTGTAGGAGTCTGTGGGATTCTGTAAGGTTCCGGAGGGTTCTGCAGGGTTCCGTAGGGGCCCATAGAGTTCCGTAGTGGCTGGTAAAGTTCCGTAGGGCCCTGTGGGGTTCTGTATGGACCTGTAGGGTTCCGTAGGGGCCTGCAGGGTTCTGTAAGTGCCCGCAGGTGTCTGTAGGGTTCCGTAGGGGTCTGTAGGGTTCCGTAGGCACCTGCAGTGTTCTGTAGGAGCCCATAGGGTTTTAGTGTGGTTCCGTTGTGTCGCTAAGGGTCTTGTAGAGTGCTGTCGGGTCCTGGAGTATTCTGTAGGGTTCCAGAGGGGCTGGTAGGGTTCCGTTGAAAACTGTAGGGTTCCCTAGGGGCCCGTGGAGTCCCGTAGATTTCCGTAGGGACCTGTAGGGTTGTGTAAGTGCCCGCAGGGGTTGGTAGGAGCTTGTAGGGTGCCATAAGTTTCCAGAGGGTTGTGTAGGGTTCCGTAGGGGCCTGTGGTGTTTCCTAGGGACCTGTAGAGTCTCGTACAGTTCCGTAGGGGCCTGTAGGTTTCCATAAGCGCCCGCAGAGGTCTGAAGGGGCCCGTACTGTTCCGTAAGGATCCATAGGGCTCCGTAGAGCTTCGTAGGTTCCCTAGAGGCCTGTAGAGTACCGCAGGAGCCAGTAGTGTTCTGTAGGGCCCCGTAGGGTTCCTTCCATAGGGGCTGGCAGTGTTCCGTAGGGTCCTCTAGGGTTGAGTAAGTGCCCGCAGCAGTCTGTAGGAATCCGTGGGATTCTGTAAGGTTCTGGAGGGTTCTGCAGGGTTCCGTAGGGGCCCGTAGAGTTCCATAGTGGCTGGTAAAGTTCCCTAGGGCCCTGTACCGTTCCGTAACTGCCTGCAAGGCTCTTTAGGCTTCCGTAGGGGCTGGTAGGGTTCCATAAAGTTCCGTGGGTTCCTGCAGAGTTCTGCAAGTGCCCGCAAGGGCCTGTAGGGGCCCACAGTGTTTCTGTCAGGTTCCGTAGAGTTCCGTAGGGGCCATATTTTACTGTAGTGGCTGGTAGTATTCCGTAGGGGTCTGTAGGGTTCCGTAGGCACCCGCAGTGTTCTGTAGGAGCCCATAGGGTTTTAGTGAGGTTCCGTTGTGTTGCTAAGGGTCTTGTAGAGTTCTGTCGGGTCCTGGAGTATTCTGTAGGGTTCCAGAGGGGCTCGTAGGGTTCTGTCGAAATCTGTAGTGTTCCCTAGGGGCCCGTGGAGTCCCGTAGATTTCCGTAGGGACCTGTAGGGTTGTGTAAGTGCCCGCAGGGGTTGGTAGGAGCTTGTAGGGTGCCATAAGTTTCCGGAGGGTTGTGTAGAGGCCTGTGGTGTTCCCCAGGGGCCTGTAGAGTCTCGTACAGTTCCGTAGGGTCCTGTAGGTTTCCATAAGCGCCCGCAGAGGTCTGAAGGGGCCCGTACTGTTCCGTAAGGATCCATAGGGCTCCGTAGAGCTTCGTAGGTTCCCTAGAGGCCTGTAGAGTACCGCAGGAGCCAGTAGTGTTCTGTAGGGCTCCGTAAGGTTCCTTCCATAGGGGCTGGCAGTGTTCCGTAGGGTCCTCTAGGGTCGAGTAAGTGCCTGCAGGAGTCTCTAGGAATCTGTGGGATTCTGTAAGGTTCTGGAGGGTTCTGCAGGGTTCCGTAGGGGCCCCTAGAGTTCCTTAGTGGCTGGTAAAGTTCCCTAGGGCCCTGTACCGTTCCGTAACTGCCTGCAAGGCTCTTTAGGCTTCCGTAGGGGCTGGTAGGGGTTCCATAAAGTTCCGTGGGTTCCTGCAGAATTCTGCAAGTGCCCGCAAGGGACTGTAGGGGCCCACAGTGTTTCTGTCAGGTTCCGTAGAGTTCCGTAGGGGCCATATTTTACTGTAGTGGCTGGTAGTATTCCGTAGGGGTCTGTAGGGTTCCGTAGGCACCCGCAGTGTTCTGTAGGAGCCCATAGGGTTTTAGTGAGGTTCCGTTGTGTTGCTAAGGGTCTTGTAGAGTTCTGTCGGGTCCTGGAGTATTCTGTAGGGTTCCAGAGGGGCTCGTAGGGTTCTGTCGAAATCTGTAGTGTTCCCTAGGGGCCCGTGGAGTCCCGTAGATTTCCGTAGGGACCTGTAGGGTTGTGTAAGTGCCCGCAGGGGTTGGTAGGAGCTTGTAGGGTGCCATAAGTTTCCGGAGGGTTGTGTAGAGGCCTGTGGTGTTCCCCAGGGGCCTGTAGAGTCTCGTACAGTTCCGTAGGGTCCTGTAGGTTTCCATAAGCGCCCGCAGAGGTCTGAAGGGGCCCGTACTGTTCCGTAAGGATCCATAGGGCTCCGTAGAGCTTCGTAGGTTCCCTAGAGGCCTGTAGAGTACCGCAGGAGCCAGTAGTGTTCTGTAGGGCTCCGTAAGGTTCCTTCCATAGGGGCTGGCAGTGTTCCGTAGGGTCCTCTAGGGTCGAGTAAGTGCCTGCAGGAGTCTCTAGGAATCTGTGGGATTCTGTAAGGTTCTGGAGGGTTCTGCAGGGTTCCGTAGGGGCCCCTAGAGTTCCTTAGTGGCTGGTAAAGTTCCCTAGGGCCCTGTACCGTTCCGTAACTGCCTGCAAGGCTCTTTAGGCTTCCGTAGGGGCTGGTAGGGTTCCATAAAGTTCCGTGGGTTCCTGCAGAATTCTGCAAGTGCCCGCAAGGGACTGTAGGGGCCCACAGTGTTTCTGTCAGGTTCCGTAGAGTTCCGTAGGGGCCATAGGTTTCCGTAGCGGCTGGTAGTATTCCATAGGGGTCTGTAGGGTTCCGTAGGCACCTGCAGTGTTCTGTAGGAGCCCATAGGGTTTTAGTGAGGTTCCGTTGTGTTGCTAAGGGTCTTGTAGAGTTCTGTCGGGTCCTGGAGTATTCTGTAGGGTTCCAGAGGGGCTCGTAGGGTTCCGTCGAAATCTGTAGGCTTCCCTAGGGGCCCGTGGAGTCCCGTAGATTTCCGTAGGGGCCTGTAGGGTTGTGTAAGTACCCGCAGGGGTTGGTAGGAGCTTGTAGGGTGCCATAAGTTTCCAGAGGGTTGTGTAGGGTTCCGTAGGGGCCTGTGGTGTTTCCTAGGGGCCTGTAGAGTCTCGTAGAGTTCCGTAGGGTCCTGTAGGTTTCCATAAGCGCCCGCAGAGGTCTGAAGGGGCCCGTACTGTTCCGTAAGGATCCATAGGGCTCCGTAGAGCTTCGTAGGTTCCCTAGAGGCCTGTAGAGTACCGCAGGAGCCAGTAGTGTTCTGTAGGGGTCCGTAAGGTTCCTTCCATAGGGGCTGGCAGTGTTCCGTAGGGTCCTCTAGGGTTGAGTAAGTGCCCGCAGGAGTCTCTAGGAATCTGTGGGATTCTGTAAGGTTCTGGAGGGTTCTGCAGGGTTCCGTAGGGGCCCCTAGAGGTCCTTAGTGGCTGGTAAAGTTCCCTAGAGCCCTGTACCGTTCCGTAACTGCCTGCAAGGGTCTTTAGGCTTCCGTAGGGGCTGGTAGGGTTCCATAAAGTTCCGTGGGTTCCTGCAGAATTCTGCAAGTGCCCGCAAGGGACTGTAGGGGCCCACAGTGTTTCTGTCAGGTTCCGTAGAGTTCCGTAGGGGCCATAGGTTTCCGTAGTGGCTGGTAGTATTCCGTAGGGGTCTGTAGGGTTCCGTAGGCACCTGCAGTGTTCTGTAGGAGCCCATAGGGTTTTCGTGAGGTTCCGTTGTGTTGCTAAGGGTCTTGTAGAGTGCTGTCGGGTCCTGGAGTATTCTGTAGGGTTCCAGAGGGGCTCATAGGGTTCCGTTGAAATCCGTAGGGTTCCCTAGGGGCCCGTGGAGTCCTGTAGATTTCCGTAGGGGCCTGTAGGGTTGTGTAAGTGCCCGCAGGGGTTGGTAGGAGCTTGTAGGGTGCCATAAGTTTCCGGAGGGTTGTGTAGGGTTCCGTAGAGGCCTGTGGTGTTCCCTAGGGGCCTGTAGGTTTCTCTCGTACAGTTCCGTAGGGTCCTGTAGGTTTCCGTAAGCACCCGCAGAGGTCTGAAGGGGCCCGTATTGTTCCGTAAGGATCCATAGGGCTCCGTACAGCTTCGTAGGTTCCCTAGTGGCTTCTTGAGTACCGCAGGAGCCAGTAGTGTTCTGCAGGGGCCCGTAAGGTTCCTTCCGTAGGGGCTGGCAGTGTTCCGTAGGGGCCTGTAGGGTTGTGTAAGTGCCCGCAGCAGTCTGTAGGAGTCTGTGGGATTCTGTAAGGTTCCGGAGGGTTCTGCAGGGTTCCGTAGGGGCCCATAGAGTTCCGTAGTGGCTGGTAAAGTTCCGTAGGGCCCTGTGGGGTTCTGTATGGACCTGTAGGGTTCCGTAGGGGCCTGCAGGGTTCTGTAAGTGCCCGCAGGTGTCTGTAGGGTTCCGTAGGGGTCTGTAGGGTTCCGTAGGCACCTGCAGTGTTCTGTAGGAGCCCATAGGGTTTTAGTGTGGTTCCGTTGTGTCGCTAAGGGTCTTGTAGAGTGCTGTCGGGTCCTGGAGTATTCTGTAGGGTTCCAGAGGGGCTGGTAGGGTTCCGTTGAAAACTGTAGGGTTCCCTAGGGGCCCGTGGAGTCCCGTAGATTTCCGTAGGGACCTGTAGGGTTGTGTAAGTGCCCGCAGGGGTTGGTAGGAGCTTGTAGGGTGCCATAAGTTTCCAGAGGGTTGTGTAGGGTTCCGTAGGGGCCTGTGGTGTTCCCTAGGGACCTGTAGAGTCTCGTACAGTTCCGTAGGGGCCTGTAGGTTTCCATAAGCGCCCGCAGAGGTCTGAAGGGGCCCGTACTGTTCCGTAAGGATCCATAGGGCTCCGTAGAGCTTCGTAGGTTCCCTAGAGGCCTGTAGAGTACCGCAGGAGCCAGTAGTGTTCTGTAGGGCCCCGTAGGGTTCCTTCCATAGGGGCTGGCAGTGTTCCGTAGGGTCCTCTAGGGTTGAGTAAGTGCCCGCAGCAGTCTGTAGGAATCCGTGGGATTCTGTAAGGTTCTGGAGGGTTCTGCAGGGTTCCGTAGGGGCCCGTAGAGTTCCATAGTGGCTGGTAAAGTTCCCTAGGGCCCTGTACCGTTCCGTAACTGCCTGCAAGGCTCTTTAGGCTTCCGTAGGGGCTGGTAGGGTTCCATAAAGTTCCGTGGGTTCCTGCAGAGTTCTGCAAGTGCCCGCAAGGGCCTGTAGGGGCCCACAGTGTTTCTGTCAGGTTCCGTAGAGTTCCGTAGGGGCCATATTTTACTGTAGTGGCTGGTAGTATTCCGTAGGGGTCTGTAGGGTTCCGTAGGCACCCGCAGTGTTCTGTAGGAGCCCATAGGGTTTTAGTGAGGTTCCGTTGTGTTGCTAAGGGTCTTGTAGAGTTCTGTCGGGTCCTGGAGTATTCTGTAGGGTTCCAGAGGGGCTCGTAGGGTTCTGTCGAAATCTGTAGTGTTCCCTAGGGGCCCGTGGAGTCCCGTAGATTTCCGTAGGGACCTGTAGGGTTGTGTAAGTGCCCGCAGGGGTTGGTAGGAGCTTGTAGGGTGCCATAAGTTTCCGGAGGGTTGTGTAGAGGCCTGTGGTGTTCCCCAGGGGCCTGTAGAGTCTCGTACAGTTCCGTAGGGTCCTGTAGGTTTCCATAAGCGCCCGCAGAGGTCTGAAGGGGCCCGTACTGTTCCGTAAGGATCCATAGGGCTCCGTAGAGCTTCGTAGGTTCCCTAGAGGCCTGTAGAGTACCGCAGGAGCCAGTAGTGTTCTGTAGGGCTCCGTAAGGTTCCTTCCATAGGGGCTGGCAGTGTTCCGTAGGGTCCTCTAGGGTCGAGTAAGTGCCTGCAGGAGTCTCTAGGAATCTGTGGGATTCTGTAAGGTTCTGGAGGGTTCTGCAGGGTTCCGTAGGGGCCCCTAGAGTTCCTTAGTGGCTGGTAAAGTTCCCTAGGGCCCTGTACCGTTCCGTAACTGCCTGCAAGGCTCTTTAGGCTTCCGTAGGGGCTGGTAGGGTTCCATAAAGTTCCGTGGGTTCCTGCAGAATTCTGCAAGTGCCCGCAAGGGACTGTAGGGGCCCACAGTGTTTCTGTCAGGTTCCGTAGAGTTCCGTAGGGGCCATATTTTACTGTAGTGGCTGGTAGTATTCCGTAGGGGTCTGTAGGGTTCCGTAGGCACCCGCAGTGTTCTGTAGGAGCCCATAGGGTTTTAGTGAGGTTCCGTTGTGTTGCTAAGGGTCTTGTAGAGTTCTGTCGGGTCCTGGAGTATTCTGTAGGGTTCCAGAGGGGCTCGTAGGGTTCTGTCGAAATCTGTAGTGTTCCCTAGGGGCCCGTGGAGTCCCGTAGATTTCCGTAGGGACCTGTAGGGTTGTGTAAGTGCCCGCAGGGGTTGGTAGGAGCTTGTAGGGTGCCATAAGTTTCCGGAGGGTTGTGTAGAGGCCTGTGGTGTTCCCCAGGGGCCTGTAGAGTCTCGTACAGTTCCGTAGGGTCCTGTAGGTTTCCATAAGCGCCCGCAGAGGTCTGAAGGGGCCCGTACTGTTCCGTAAGGATCCATAGGGCTCCGTAGAGCTTCGTAGGTTCCCTAGAGGCCTGTAGAGTACCGCAGGAGCCAGTAGTGTTCTGTAGGGCTCCGTAAGGTTCCTTCCATAGGGGCTGGCAGTGTTCCGTAGGGTCCTCTAGGGTCGAGTAAGTGCCTGCAGGAGTCTCTAGGAATCTGTGGGATTCTGTAAGGTTCTGGAGGGTTCTGCAGGGTTCCGTAGGGGCCCCTAGAGTTCCTTAGTGGCTGGTAAAGTTCCCTAGGGCCCTGTACCGTTCCGTAACTGCCTGCAAGGCTCTTTAGGCTTCCGTAGGGGCTGGTAGGGTTCCATAAAGTTCCGTGGGTTCCTGCAGAATTCTGCAAGTGCCCGCAAGGGACTGTAGGGGCCCACAGTGTTTCTGTCAGGTTCCGTAGAGTTCCGTAGGGGCCATAGGTTTCCGTAGCGGCTGGTAGTATTCCATAGGGGTCTGTAGGGTTCCGTAGGCACCTGCAGTGTTCTGTAGGAGCCCATAGGGTTTTAGTGAGGTTCCGTTGTGTTGCTAAGGGTCTTGTAGAGTTCTGTCGGGTCCTGGAGTATTCTGTAGGGTTCCAGAGGGGCTCGTAGGGTTCCGTCGAAATCTGTAGGCTTCCCTAGGGGCCCGTGGAGTCCCGTAGATTTCCGTAGGGGCCTGTAGGGTTGTGTAAGTACCCGCAGGGGTTGGTAGGAGCTTGTAGGGTGCCATAAGTTTCCAGAGGGTTGTGTAGGGTTCCGTAGGGGCCTGTGGTGTTTCCTAGGGGCCTGTAGAGTCTCGTAGAGTTCCGTAGGGTCCTGTAGGTTTCCATAAGCGCCCGCAGAGGTCTGAAGGGGCCCGTACTGTTCCGTAAGGATCCATAGGGCTCCGTAGAGCTTCGTAGGTTCCCTAGAGGCCTCTGGAGTACCGCAGGAGCCAGTAGTCTTCTGTAGGGGCCCGTAGGGTTCCTTCCATAGGGGCTGGCAGTGTTCCGTAGGGGCCTGTAGGTTTGTGTAAGTGCCCGCAGCAGTCTGTAGGAGTCTGTGGGATTCTGTAAGGTTCCGGAGGGTTCTGCAGGGTTCCGTAGGGGCCCCTAGAGTTCCGTAGTGGCTGGTAAAGTTCCGTAGGGCCCTGTGGGGTTCTGTGTGGACCTGTAGGGTTCCGTAGGGGCCTGCAGGGTTCTGTAAGTGCCCGCAGGTGTCTGTAGGGTTCCGTAGGGGTCTGTAGGGTTCCGTAGGCACCTGCAGTGTTCTGTAGGAGCCCATAGGGTTTTAGTGTGGTTCCGTTGTGTCGCTAAGGGTCTTGTAGAGTGCTGTCGGGTCCTGGAGTATTCTGTAGGGTTCCAGAGGGGCTCGTAGGGTTCCGTTGAAATCCGTAGGGTTCCCTAGGGGCCCGTGGAGTCCCGTAGATTTCCGTAGGGACCTGTAGGGTTGAGTAAGTGCCCGCAGGAGTCTGTAGGAATCCGTGGGATTCTGTAAGGTTCTGGAGGGTTCTGCAGGGTTCCGTAGGGGCCCGTAGAGTTCCGTAGTGGCTGGTAAAGTTCCCTAAGGCCCTGTACCGTTCCGTAACTGCCTGCAAGGCTCTTTAGGCTTCCGTAGGGGCTGGTAGGGTTCCATAAAGTTCCGTGGGTTCCTGCAGAGTTCTGCAAGTGCCCGCAAGGGACTGTAGGGGCCCACAGTGTTTCTGTCAGGTTCCGTAGAGTTCCGTAGGGGCCATATTTTACTGTAGTGGCTGGTAGTATTCTGTAGGGGTCTGTAGGGTTCCGTAGGCACCTGCAGTGTTCTGTAGGAGCCCATAGGGTTTTAGTGAGGTTCCGTTGTGTTGCTAAGGGTCTTGTAGAGTTCTGTCGGGTCCTGGAGTATTCTGTAGGGTTCCAGAGGGGCTGGTAGGGTTCCGTCAAAATCCGTAGGGTTCCCTAGGGGCCCGTGGAGTCCCGTAGATTTCCGTAGGGGCCTGTAGGGTTGTGTAAGTGCCCGCAGGGGTTGGTAGGAGCTTGTAGGGTGCCATAAGTTTCCAGAGGGTTGTGTAGGGTTCCGTAGGGGCCTGTGGTGTTCCCTAGGGGCCTGTAGAGTCTCGTACAGTTCCGTAGGGTCCTGTAGGTTTCCATAAGCGCCCGCAGAGGTCTGAAGGGGCCCGTACTGTTCTGTAAGGATCCATAGGGCTCCGTAGAGCTTCGTAGGTTCCCTAGAGGCCTCTGGAGTACCGCAGGAGCCAGTAGTCTTCTGTAGGGGCCCGTAGGGTTCCTTCCATAGGGGCTGGCAGTGTTCCGTAGGGGCCTGTAGGGTTGTGTAAGTGCCCGCAGCAGTCTGTAGGAGTCTGTGGGATTCTGTAAGGTTCCGGAGGGTTCTGCAGGGTGCCGTAGGGGCCCGTAGAGTTCCGTAGTGGCTGGTAAAGTTCCCTAGGGCCCTGTGGGGTTCTGTATGGACTTGTAGCGTTCCGTAGGGGCCTGCAGGGTTCTGTAAGTGCCCGCAGGTGTCTGTAGGGGTCTGTAGGGTTCCGTAGGTGCCTGCAGTGTTCTGTAGGAGCCCATAGGGTTTTAGTGAGGTTCCGTTGTGTTGCTAAGGGTCTTGTAGAGTGCTGTCGGGTCCTGGAGTATTCTGTAGGGTTCCAGAGGGGCTCGTAGGGTTCCGTCGAAATCTATAGGTTTCCCTAGGGGCCCATAGAGTCCTGTAGATTTCCGTAGGGACCTGTAGGGTTGTGTAAGTGCCCGCAGGGGTTGGTAGGAGCTTGTAGGGTGACATAAGTTTCCAGAGGGTTGTGTAGGGTTGAGTAGGGGCCTGTGGTGTTCCCTAGGGGCCTGTAGAGTCTCGTACAGTTCCGTAGGGGCCTGTGGTGTTCCCTAGGGGCCTGTAGAGTCTCGTAGAGTTCCGTAGGGTCCTGTAGGTTTCCATAAGCGCCCGCAGAGGTCTGAAGGGGCCCGTACTGTTCCGTAAGGATCCATAGGGCTCCGTAGAGCTTCGTAGGTTCCCTAGAGGCCTGTAGAGTACCGCAGGAGCCAGTAGTGTTCTGTAGGGGCCCGTAGGGTTCCTTCCATAGGGGCTGGCAGTGTTCCATAGGGGCCTGTAGGTTTGTGTAAGTGCCCGCAGGAGTCTGTAGGAGTCTGTGGGATTCTGTAAGGTTCCGGAGGGTTCTGCAGGGTTCCGTAGGGGCCCCTAGAGTTCCTTAGTGGCTGGTAAAGTTCCGTAGGGCCCTGTACCGTTCCGTAACTGCCTGCAAGGATCTTTAGGCTTCCGTAGGGGCTGGTAGGGTTCCATAAAGTTCCGTGGGTTCCTGCAGAATTCTGCAAGTGCCCGCAAGGGACTGTAGGGGCCCACAGTGTTTCTGTCAGGTTCCGTAGAGTTCCGTAGGGGCCATATTTTACTGTAGTGGCTGGTAGTATTCCGTAGGGGTCCGTAGGGTTCCGTAGGCACCTGCAGTGTTCTGTAGGAGCCCATAGGGTTTTAGTGAGGTTCCGTTGTGTTGCTAAGGGTCTTGTAGAGTGCTGTCGGGTCCTGGAGTATTCTGTAGGGTTCCAGAGGGGCTCGTAAGGTTCCGTCGAAATCAGTAGGCTTCCCTAGGGGCCCGTGGAGTCCCGTAGATTTCCGTAGGGACTTGTAGGGTTGTGTAAGTGCCCGCAGGGGTTGGTAGGAGCTTGTAGGGTGCCATAAGTTTCCAGAGGGTTGTGTAGGGTTCCTTAGGGGGCTGTGGTGTTTCCTAGGGGCCTGTAGAGTCTCGTAGAGTTCCGTAGGGTCCTGTAGGTTTCCATAAGCGCCCGCAGAGGTCTGAAGGGGCCCGTACTGTTCCGTAAGGATCCATAGGGCTCCGTAGAGCTTCGTAGGTTCCCTAGAGGCCTCTGGAGTACCGCAGGAGCCAGTAGTCTTCTGTAGGGGCCCGTAAGGTTCCTTCCGTAGGGGCTGGCAGTGTTCCGTAGGGGCCTGTAGGTTTGTGTAAGTGCCTGCAGCAGTCTGTAGGAGTCTGTGGGATTCTGTAAGGTTCCGCAGATTTCTGCAGGGTTCCGTAGGGGCCCGTAGAGTTCCGTAGTGGCTGGTAAAGTTCCGTAGGGCCCTCTGGGGTTCTGTGTGGACCTGTAGGGTTCCGTAGGGGCCTGCAGGGTTCTGTAAGTGCCCGCAGGTGTCTGTAGGGTTCCGTAGGGGTCTGTAGGGTTCCGTAGGCACCTGCAGTGTTCTGTAGGAGCCCATAGGGTTTTAGTGTGGTTCCGTTGTGTCGCTAAGGGTCTTGTAGAGTGCTGTCGGGTCCTGGAGTATTCTGTAGGGTTCCAGAGGGGCTCGTAGGGTTCCGTTGAAATCCGTAGGCTTCCCTAGGGGCCCGTGGAGTCCCGTAGATTTCCGTAGGGACCTGTAGGGTTGTGTAAGTGCCCGCAGGGGTTGGTAGGAGCTTGTAGGGTGCCATAAGTTTCCAGAGGGTTGTGTAGGGTTCCGTAGGGGCCTGTGGTGTTTCCTAGGGGCCTGTAGAGTCTCGTACAGTTCCGTAGGGGCCTGTAGGTTTCCATAAGCGCCCGCAGAGGTCTGAAGGGGCCCGTACTGTTCCGTAAGGATCCATAGGGCTCCGTAGAGCTTCGTAGGTTCCCTAGAGGCCTGTAGAGTACCGCAGGAGCCAGTAGTGTTCTGTAGGGCCCCGTAGGGTTCCTTCCATAGGGGCTGGCAGTGTTCCGTAGGGTCCTCTAGGGTTGAGTAAGTGCCCGCAGGAGTCTGTAGGAATCCGTGGGATTCTGTAAGGTTCTGGAGGGTTCTGCAGGGTTCCGTAGGGGCCCGTAGAGTTCCGTAGTGGCTGGTAAAGTTCCCTAAGGCCCTGTACCGTTCCGTAACTGCCTGCAAGGGTCTTTAGGCTTCCGTAGGGGCTGGTAGGATTCCATAAAGTTCCGTGGGTTCCTGCAGAGTTCTGCAAGTGCCCGCAAGGGCCTGTAGGGGCCCACAGTGTTTCTGTCAGGTTCCGTAGAGTTCCGTAGGGGCCATAGGTTTCCGTAGCGGCTGGTAGTATTCCGTAGGGGTCTGTAGGGTTCCGTAGGCACCTGCAGTGTTCTGTAGGAGCCCATAGGGTTTTAGTGAGGTTCCGTTGTGTTGCTAAGGGTCTTGTAGAGTTCTGTCGGGTCCTGGAGTATTCTGTAGGGTTCCAGAGGGGCTCGTAGGGTTCCGTCGAAATCTGTAGGCTTCCCTAGGGGCCCGTGGAGTCCCGTAGATTTCCGTAGGGACCTGTAGGGTTGTGTAAGTGCCCGCAGGGGTTGGTAGGAGCTTGTAGGGTGCCATAAGTTTCCGGAGGGTTGTGTAGAGGCCTGTGGTGTTCCCTAGGGGCCTGTAGAGTCTCGTACAGTTCCGTAGGGGCCTGTAGGTTTCCATAAGCGCCCGCAGAGGTCTGAAGGGGCCCGTACTGTTCCGTAAGGATCCATAGGGCTCCGTAGAGCTTCGTAGGTTCCCTAGAGGCCTGTAGAGTACCGCAGGAGCCAGTAGTGTTCTGTAGGGGTCCGTAAGGTTCCTTCCATAGGGGCTGGCAGTGTTCCGTAGGGTCCTCTAGGGTTGAGTAAGTGCCTGCAGGAGTCTCTAGGAATCTGTGGGATTCTGTAAGGTTCTGGAGGGTTCTGCAGGGTTCCGTAGGGGCCCCTAGAGTTCCTTAGTGGCTGGTAAAGTTCCGTAGGGCCCTGTACCGTTCCGTAACTGCCTGCAAGGGTCTTTAGGCTTCTGTAGGGGCTGGTAGGGTTCCATAAAGTTCCGTGGGTTCCTGCAGAATTCTGCAAGTGCCCGCAAGGGACTGTAGGGGCCCACAGTGTTTCTGTCAGGTTCCGTAGAGTTCCGTAGGGGCCATAGGTTTCCGTAGCGGCTGGTAGTATTCCATAGGGGTCTGTAGGGTTCCGTAGGCACCTGCAGTCTTCTGTAGGAGCCCATAGGGTTTTAGTGAGGTTCCGTTGTGTTGCTAAGGGTCTTGTAGAGTGCTGTCGGGTCCTGGAGTATTCTGTAGGGTTCCAGAGGGGCTGGTAGGGTTCCGTCGAAATCTGTAGGCTTCCCTAGGGGCCCGTGGAGTCCCGTAGATTTCCGTAGGGGCCTGTAGGGTTGTGTAAGTACCCGCAGGGGTTGGTAGGAGCTTGTAGGGTGCCATAAGTTTCCAGAGGGTTGTGTAGGGTTCCGTAGGGGCCTGTGGTGTTCCCTAGGGGCCTGTAGAGTCTCGTACAGTTCCGTAGGGTCCTGTAGGTTTCCATAAGCGCCCGCAGAGGTCTGAAGGGGCCCGTACTGTTCCGTAAGGATCCATAGGGCTCCGTAGAGCTTCGTAGGTTCCCTAGAGGCCTGTAGAGTACCGCAGGAGCCAGTAGTCTTCTGTAGGGGCCCGTAGGGTTCCTTCCATAGGGGCTGGCAGTGTTCCGTAGGGGCCTGTAGGTTTGTGTAAGTGCCCGCAGCAGTCTGTAGGAGTCTGTGGGATTCTGTAAGGTTCCGGAGGGTTCTGCAGGGTTCCGTAGGGGCCCCTAGAGTTCCGTAGTGGCTGGTAAAGTTCCGTAGGGCCCTGTGGGGTTCTGTGTGGACCTGTAGGGTTCCGTAGGGGCCTGCAGGGTTCTGTAAGTGCCCGCAGGTGTCTGTAGGGTTCCGTAGGGGTCTGTAGGGTTCCGTAGGCACCTGCAGTGTTCTGTAGGAGCCCATAGGGTTTTAGTGTGGTTCCGTTGTGTCGCTAAGGGTCTTGTAGAGTGCTGTCGGGTCCTGGAGTATTCTGTAGGGTTCCAGAGGGGCTCGTAGGGTTCCGTTGAAATCCGTAGGCTTCCCTAGGGGCCCGTGGAGTCCCGTAGATTTCCGTAGGGACCTGTAGGGTTGAGTAAGTGCCCGCAGGAGTCTGTAGGAATCCGTGGGATTCTGTAAGGTTCTGGAGGGTTCTGCAGGGTTCCGTAGGGGCCCGTAGAGTTCCGTAGTGGCTGGTAAAGTTCCCTAAGGCCCTGTACCGTTCCGTAACTGCCTGCAAGGCTCTTTAGGCTTCCGTAGGGGCTGGTAGGGTTCCATAAAGTTCCGTGGGTTCCTGCAGAGTTCTGCAAGTGCCCGCAAGGGCCTGTAGGGGCCCACAGTGTTTCTGTCAGGTTCCGTAGAGTTCCGTAGGGGCCATATTTTACTGTAGTGGCTGGTAGTATTCTGTAGGGGTCTGTAGGGTTCCGTAGGCACCTGCAGTGTTCTGTAGGAGCCCATAGGGTTTTAGTGAGGTTCCGTTGTGTTGCTAAGGGTCTTGTAGAGTTCTGTCGGGTCCTGGAGTATTCTGTAGGGTTCCAGAGGGGCTGGTAGGGTTCCGTCAAAATCTGTAGGGTTCCCTAGGGGCCCGTGGAGTCCCGTAGATTTCCGTAGGGGCCTGTAGGGTTGTGTAAGTGCCCGCAGGGGTTGGTAGGAGCTTGTAGGGTGCCATAAGTTTCCAGAGGGTTGTGTAGGGTTCCGTAGGGGCCTGTGGTGTTCCCTAGGGGCCTGTAGAGTCTCGTACAGTTCCGTAGGGGCCTGTAGGTTTCCATAAGCGCCCGCAGAGGTCTGAAGGGGCCCGTACTGTTCTGTAAGGATCCATAGGGCTCCGTAGAGCTTCGTAGGTTCCCTAGAGGCCTCTGGAGTACCGCAGGAGCCAGTAGTCTTCTGTAGGGGCCCGTAGGGTTCCTTCCATAGGGGCTGGCAGTGTTCCGTAGGGGCCTGTAGGGTTGTGTAAGTGCCCGCAGCAGTCTGTAGGAGTCTGTGGGATTCTGTAAGGTTCCGGAGGGTTCTGCAGGGTGCCGTAGGGGCCCGTAGAGTTCCGTAGTGGCTGGTAAAGTTCCCTAGGGCCCTGTGGGGTTCTGTATGGACATGTAGCGTTCCGTAGGGGCATGCAGGGTTCTGTAAGTGCCCGCAGGTGTCTGTAGGGTTCCGTAGGGGTCTGTAGGGTTCCGTAGGTGCCTGCAGTGTTCTGTAGGAGCCCATAGGGTTTTAGTGAGGTTCCGTTGTGTTGCTAAGGGTCTTGTAGAGTGCTGTCGGGTCCTGGAGTATTCTGTAGGGTTCCAGAGGGGCTCGTAGGGTTCCGTCGAAATCTATAGGGTTCCCTAGGGGCCCATAGAGTCCTGTAGATTTCCGTAGGGACCTGTAGGGTTGTGTAAGTGCCCGCAGGGGTTGGTAGGAGCTTGTAGGGTGCCATAAGTTTCCAGAGGGTTGTGTAGGGTTGAGTAGGGGCCTGTGGTGTTCCCTAGGGGCCTGTAGAGTCTCGTACAGTTCCGTAGGGGCCTGTGGTGTTCCCTAGGGGCCTGCAGAGTCTCGTAGAGTTCCGTAGGGTCCTGTAGGTTTCCATAAGCGCCCGCAGAGGTCTGAAGGGGCCCGTACTGTTCCGTAAGGATCCATAGGGCTCCGTAGAGCTTCGTAGGTTCCCTAGAGGCCTGTAGAGTACCGCAGGAGCCAGTAGTGTTCTGTAGGGGCCCGTAAGGTTCCTTCCATAGGGGCTGGCAGTGTTCCATAGGGGCCTCTAGGGTTGAGTAAGTGCCCGCAGGAGTCTGTAGGAGTCTGTGGGATTCTGTAAGGTTCCGGAGGGTTCTGCAGGGTTCCGTAGGGGCCCCTAGAGTTCCTTAGTGGCTGGTAAAGTTCCGTAGGGCCCTGTACCGTTCCGTAACTGCCTGCAAGGCTCTTTAGGCTTCCGTAGGGGCTGGTAGGGTTCCATAAAGTTCCGTGGGTTCCTGCAGAATTCTGCAAGTGCCCGCAAGGGACTGTAGGGGCCCACAGTGTTTCTGTCAGGTTCCGTAGAGTTCCGTAGGGGCCATATTTTACTGTAGTGGCTGGTAGTATTCCGTAGGGGTCCGTAGGGTTCCGTAGGCACCTGCAGTGTTCTGTAGGAGCCCATAGGGTTTTAGTGAGGTTCCGTTGTGTTGCTAAGGGTCTTGTAGAGTGCTGTCGGGTCCTGGAGTATTCTGTAGGGTTCCAGAGGGGCTCGTAAGGTTCCGTCGAAATCAGTAGGCTTCCCTAGGGGCCCGTGGAGTCCCGTAGATTTCCGTAGGGACTTGTAGGGTTGTGTAAGTGCCCGCAGG